>NC_086444.1:91921050-92156050 GCF_028390025.1 Pseudophryne corroboree | reverse complement strand
TTGGTGGAGGCGCTGCTGCTGCTGCCCCTCTGCTTCACTATAGGCTGTTCTCAGAGACAGCCTATAGTGAAGCAGAGGAGCAGCAGCAGCAGCGCCTCCACCAGTAACAAAGCGCTGCTGCGGCTCCCTCCTTCACCTCCGTCCTCCACCTTATCCCGTACCGCTGCAGTGCGCGCCGCTCCTCTCCTCTCTCTCCGGGCGGCTGTGCGCTGCGGGCAGCGGTTGCCCGCAGCGCACAGCGGCATGTAATGAGTCAGTTTGACTCATTACATGCTTGGGCCCCTGAACAGAGGCGGGCCCCAGTGCAACGCACTGCTTGCACTGCCGATAGTTCCGCCTCTGCTTGAAGTCTGTGTATACACACTCTGGTACTCTACTGAGACCGGCTATTGCTTCAGCTTGGATGTGCAGTGCTGTTGCAGCATGGACAGATACTCTGTCAGAGGGGTTGGATACCCTGGACAGGGATACCGTATTGCTAACACTTAGCCATATTAAAGACGTTGTCTTATATATGCGGGATGCCCAGAGGGACATTTGCCTGCTGGGCTCTCGAATAAATGCAATGTCCATTTCTGCCAGGAGGGTCTTATGGACTCGGCAATGAACAGGGGATGCCGACTCTAAAAAACACATGGAGGTTTTGCCTTATAAGGGTGAGGAATTGTTTGGGGACGGTCTCTCGGACGTCGTATCCACAGCGACAGCTGGAAAGTCGACTTTCTTGCCACAGGTTTCCTCACAGCCTAAGAAAGCACCGTATTACCAAATGCAGTCCTTTCGTTCTCAAAAAAGCAAGAGAGTCAGAGGTGCATCCTTTCTTGCCAGAGGCAGGGATAGAGGAAAGAAGCTGCACCATGCAGCCAGTTCTCAGGAACAAAAGTCCTCCCCTGCTTCCACTAAGTCCACCGCATGACGCTGGGGCTCCACAGGCGGAGCCAGGAGCGGTGGGGGCGCGTCTCCGAAATTTCTGCAACCAGTGGGTTCGCTCACAAGTGGATCCTTGGGCTATACAAATTGTATCTCAGGGATACAAGCTGGAATTCGAAGTGACGCCCCCTCACCGTTACCTAAAATCCGCCTTGCCAGCTTCTCCCAAGGGGAGGGAGATAGTCCTGACGGCTATTCACAAGCTGTACCTCCAGCAAGTGATAATAATGGTACCCCCCCATCAGCAGGGAAGGGGTTACTATTCCACACTGTTTGTGGTACCGAAACCGGACGGTTCGGTAAGACCCATTCTAAATTTAAAATCCTTGAACATTTACATGAAAAAGTTCAGGTTCAAAATGGAATCGCTCAGAGCGGTCATTGCCAGCCTGGAAGAGGGGGATTTTATTGTATCTCTGGACATCAAGGATGCGTACTTGCATGTCCCCATTTATCCGCCTCACCAGGAGTACCTCAGGTTTGTGGTACAGGACTGTCATTACCAATTCCAGACGTTGCCGTTTGGTCTATCCACGGCACCGAGAGTCTTTACCAAGGTAATGGCGGAGATGATGGTACTTCTCCGGAAGCAAGGAGTTACAGTTATCCCGTACTTGGACGATCTCCTCATAAAGGCGAGGTCCAGAGAGCAGTTGTTGGTCAGCGTAGCGCACTCTCAGGAAGTGTTGCTACGGCACGGCTGGATTCTGAATATTCCAAAGTCGCAGCTGATTCCTACGACGCGTCTGCCCTTCCTGGGCATGATTCTGGACACAGAACAGAAGAAGGTATTTCTCCCGGAGGAGAAGGCTCAGGAGTTAGTGACCATGGTCAGGGATCTCCTGAAACCAAAGCAGGTGTCGGTGCATCACTGCACGCGAGTCCTGGGAAAGATGGTAGCGTCATACAAAGCCATTCCTTTTGGCAGGTTCCATGCCAGGATCTTTCAGTGGGATCTGTTGGACAAGTGGTCCGGATCGCATCTTCAGATGCATCGGCTGATCGCCCTGTCCCCGAGCGCCAGGGTGTCTCTTCTGTGGTGGCTGCAGAGTGCTCATCTTCTCGAGGGCCGCAGGTTCGGCATACAGGACTGGGTCCTGGTGACCACGGATGCAAGCCTCCGCGGATGGGGGGCAGTCACTCAGGGAAGAAACTTCCAGGGGCTGTGGTCAAGTCAGGAGACTCGTCTGCACATAAACATACTGGAATTAAGGGCCATATACAACGCCCTGAGTCAAGCGGAGCCCCTGCTTCGAGACCAACCAGTGCTGATTCAGTCAGACAACATCACGGCAGTCGCCCATGTAAACCGACAGGGCGGCACAAGAAGCAGGGTGGCGATGGCGGAAGCCACAAGGATTCTTCGTTGGGCGGAGAATCGCGTACAAGCACTGTCAGCAGTGTTCATTCCGGGAGTGGACAACTGGGAAGCAGACTTCCTCAGCAGGCACGACCTCCACCCGGGAGAGTGGGGACTTCATCAAGAAGTCTTCGAGCAGATTGCAAATCGGTGGGAACGGCCACAGGTGGACATGATGGCGTCCCACCTAAACAAAAAGCTAAAAAAATATTGTGCCAGGTCAAGGGACCCTCAGGCGATAGCTGTGGACGCACTGGTAACTCCGTGGGTGTTCCAGTCGGTATATGTGTTTCCTCCTCTTCCTCTAATACACAAGGTACTGAGAATAGTAAGAAAAAGAGGAGTAAGAACGATACTCATTGTTCCGGATTGGCCAAGAAGGACTTGGTACCCAGAACTTCAAGAGATGGTCACAGAGGACTCATGGCCTCTGCCTCTCAGACAGGACCTGTTGCAGCAGGGGTCCTGTCTGTTCCAAGACTTACCGCGGCTGCGTTTGACGGCATGGCGGTTGAACGCTGGATCCTAGCGGAAAAGGGTATACCGGATGAAGTAATTTCTACGCTGATAAGAGCTAGGAAGGATGTGACAGCAAAGCATTATCACCGCATATGGCAGAAATATGTTGCTTGGTGTGAGGCCAGGAAGGCCCCTACAGAGGACTTCCAGTTGGGTCATTTTCTGCATTTCCTACAGTCAGGTGTGACTATGGGCCTCAAATTAGGGTCCATAAAGGTTCAAATCTCGGCACTATCCATTTTCTTTCAAAAAGAACTGGCTTCACTGCCTGAGGTTCAGACGTTTGTAAAGGGAGTGCTGCATATTCAGCCTCCTTTTGTGCCACCAGTGGCACCTTGTGATCTTAACGTTGTGTTGGATTTCCTGAAATCCCACTGGTTTGAGCCACTTAAGACCGTGGAGCTAAATTTCTCACGTGGAAAGTGGTCATGCTATTGGCCTTAGCTTCGGCTAGGCGTGTGTCAGAATTGGCGGCTTTGTCATGTAAAAGCCCCTATCTGATCTTCCATATGGACAGGGCAGAAATGAGGACTCGTCCCCAATTTCTCCCTAAGGTGGTATCATCGTTTCATTTGAACCAACCTATTGTGGTGCTTGCGGCTACTAGGGACTTGGAGGATTCCAAGTTGCTGGACGTAGTCCGGGCTTTGTTAATTTATGTTTCCAGAACGGCGGGAGTCAGAAAGTCTGACTCGCTGTTTATTCTGTATGCAGCCAACAAGGTTGGCGCTCCTGCTTCGAAGCAGACTATTGCTCGCTGGATCTGTAGCACGATTCAGCTGGCTCACGCTTGATTGCCGCATCCAAAATCAGTAAAAGCCCATTCCACAAGGAAGGTGGGCTCTTCTTGGGCGGCTGCCCGAGGGGTCTCGGCTTTACAGCTTTGCCGAGCTGCTACTTGGTCGGGTTCAAACACATTTGCTAAGTTCTACAAGTTTGATACCCTGGCTGAGGAGGACCTTGAGTTTGCTCATTCGGTGCTGCAGAGTCATCCGCACTCTCCCGCCCGTTTGGGAGCTTTGGTATAATCCCCATGGTCCTTACGGAGTCCCCAGCATCCACTAGGACGTCAGAGAAAATAAGAATTTACTTACTTGTAAATCTATTTCTCGTAGTCCGTAGAGGATGCTGGGCGCCCGTCCCAAGTGCGGACTTCTTCTGCAAGACTTGTATATAGTTATTGCTTACATAAGGGTTATGTTATAGTTTTTCGGTGGAACCGTGGCTATGTTGTTGTTCATACTGTTAACTGGGTAAGTTTATCACAAGTTATACGGTGTGATTGGTGTGGCTGGTATGAATCTCGCCCTTAGATTTACAAAAATCCTTCCTCGTACTGTCCATCTCCTCTGGGCACAGTTTCCCTAACTGAGGTCTGGAGGAGGGCGCATAGAGGGAGGAGCCAGTGCACACCCAGAGTCCAAAGCTTTCTTAAAGTGCCCTATCTCCTGCGGAGCCCATCTATTCCCCATGGTCCTTACGGAGTCCCAGCATCCTCTACGGACTACGAGAAATAGATTTACCGGTAAGTAAAATCTTATTATTACATGTGTATTATAACGATATTAAAACCACAGTGATCACATTGACTGATAATAATAATAATAATAATAATAATAATAATAATAATATGCACAAGATAACACAGTTGAAGTCACATAACATGAGATGTACTTACTGTTCTTTGTACACTGGATATTTTTTACATTAGGATTCCAAGTAAGGCTGGAACTGCACAGAGTGACAGCTGGGCCGTCTAATTGCAGGTCAGGTGGGCAAGATAGTGTTATTTTATCCCCTATCTGGTAAGAGTATTTCACTGGGGCAATGCTAAGGTGTTCTGAAAGATCAGGTCTGGAACACAGCAATCCTGAGAAAATATATTTAAACAAAGTAAAGTACAAAACATTGACTATATGAGCTGAATTTAAGAACATACACCAAAACCTCTGCAGCAGCTTTGCCTGGACCACTCAGTATCAGGGGGGTCATTCCAAGTTGATCGCATGTAGCAACTTTTTGCTGCCCGTGCGATCAACTAGGCGCCGCCTATGGGGGAGGGATTTTTTGCACAGCAAGGCTGCGAACGCTTGTGCAGCCCTACTGTGCAAAAAAAGTTTTGTGTCGAAGTAGACCAGGGTAACAGTTACTTATCCTGTGTGATGGATCCAGCTATGCAGGTCCCGGAATTGACGTCAGACATCCGCCCTCCAAACGCCTGGACACCCCTGCGTTGGACTCACCACTCCCAGAAAACGGTGAGTTGCTGCCCCGGAACGCCTTCCTGCTGTCAGTCTTCCTGTGATCGCACCAGCGATCGATTTCTTCGTTCTTCTGGACGTTGCCCGGTGACGGCCGTCGCTGGGCAATGACGCGTGTGCGCATTGCAGCCACCGCACAGGCGTAGCATCAACCCATTTGCACCGCTGCGACAACCAGCAGCATGCGAACGGGTCGGAATGACCCCCCATATGACTTTCTGAAGAAGCTTTGAAACAGAAATATTGTTTTATCAAAATATGTCCACCACGAGCCAATGACCTACAATAAGAGACTGCCTTACTAAAAGGGGAAACTTGTTAAACAACGGTAGGCTACAGTAGACAGGGCCTTGCTGTGTCCCTGACACCACTAGCGGACACCAGAGACAGATGTAGGAAGGATGTGAGACAGGTAAGAGGTGCGGAGTACAGAGAAATCAGGTAAGGAAGGATGGGGGGGATGGGAAGCAGTCAGATCCTTGGAGCACTGTATGTTTAAGAAAACAAGCAAAACAAACCTATCCATGTATTAAATAAAACACATACAGAATATATAAAGTATTTCTTAAGATTCAGATAACTTCATGAGCATCTCACTGCTCATTTCCCAGGGAACCTGCTTGTTGGTTTATGCCAGCATTCCAATTTATCTGGGTCACTTTCTTGTAGCAACCATCAGGATAATAATTTCAAACATTAAAATTCAGCACATAAAGCCAATTAGATTTATCCGAGAAATAAGGAACCAGTATTTATTCTTATTTCCCAAGATCAATCAATAAAGGCAGCCAATGCTATTCCCATTAACCACTATACGTGTGGCATATACTGCTCCTTGTAGCTTTCGCCATGTGTGTCAGTTGCCTGTCTGATAACTGCTAGCCCTAGATTAGCTGCCTCATCAACATTTATTACATTTTGCCCTAGCACTACTTAATCAATCAATCAATCAATCAATCAATCAATCATGTACTCTAAAGGGGGGGGTACACACGGAGAGATCCGTGCTTAATTTATAAGCAATCTGACTGGATTGCTTAGAAATTAAGCACAGGTCTCTCCGTGTGTATGCCTATAGCGATAGCGATGGCGGACCCGCGCATCGCTATTGCCGGTTCTAGATTGTGCAGGCACAATCTAGTCAGGTCACTCACTTCACCGCTGTGGGAGGTGAGCACCCCCCTCTGCTTAGCACATATCGCTAAGTGCTGAGCGGGGGGAGAGATGTGTGCTGAGCGGTCTGTGATAGGTCGCTCAGCACACATCTCTACGTGTGTACCCCCCTTTTCTGCTCCAATGCCCTTGGGGAACCTATTTACTCATTGCATATTTTTGTTAATGACGGTCATTACCACTGCAGAGGCAATGCATTGTATGATATACATTGGGATCATTTGTGGTTTTGCACTCACTTTGGCATTTCATGTCGACACCATGCCACTGATGATCTCCTTTGCATTCAGCAACAGGATTGCCCACCAGTGTATAGCCATTCCTGCAGGTGTACACAATACGTTTTCCAACATGGTATGACGAATCATCGTCCTAGAAGGAGAACAGAATGGAGGATTAATGAGGCACAGGGGTCATCTTAATGTCTGATACTATAAATGGAAGACAGCCTTTGGAGGGAGACTTAAATGAGTGTGAGGTTCCAATTCTGGGTAATTATGGTAGGGAAAACCTTACTCGTTTTTTGTAGGGTAAAAAGGAGTAAGGTTATCCATCCCTGATAAGTCAGGTTAAAGTACTGCGATAGGTACCAATGGAACCTTGCAGCTAATTCAATCTCCCTCTTTTTTTTTTCAGTATACTTTGTGTTTACTTATTTACGTAGTGTGACATACTGGTTCTAGACGGTCTGGAACAATGTCAGTCGTTTTACATTTGTTATCACTGCATTTCTTATTTTAGATATAGCCAGCTGAAAGATTTCTAAGTAGCTGACATTTGCTCATAAGCCTCGGCTAGGTCATGTGTGGAGCAGATCTGACCAGACAGTCACAAACACACAAGAAAATACATAGTATAATAGTATATTTTTACCATCTGCCCAATTCTGGCTTCAGCCAATCACCTGCTGGCTCTGGGGATATAAGGCAGGAATTGAGGCTCAAGCAAGGCCTAATTATTGTGGTCACTCATAGTCAAACTGTTCCTGCTCTTGTTTGTTTCCATTGGATTTAGTACTTTGAGCTTGGCTTGCCTTTAACTACAATTGCGGCTCCAGTACACATGGCTAGGTTTTGTAACTTCTTACTCCAGCTTTGCATAACGCTTTGGATAACTCTCCAAACCTGGACTGTCATTTGCTGGTAACCTGGCTTGTGATGCTCGTATGCTCCCCTCAAAATAGGATGCCCCCTTTTCCACATACATGGACTCCTACATCTGGCCAAGGTGCTCCATCAGTCATCAACGACCACAGTTCCTGATACAACGGACCCTCATGTTATGGGATGCTTTGCAGTGTGGTTCTCATACGGGTGGGACCTTTTTCCCTCCATCAGACATTTCCATCTTACCCATACTGCCAGAATGCAATGGCTTCCACCCCACAGGATGAGGGCTTTTTCAAGTGGTCTCCTCTCTGGTAAATTCATTCACATCTCTCTCTCTCTCTAGTATAGGGCTCTCCTCCTGGCCACATTCTGGAGGGGCATTGTACCTTGAACTTACTCGTCTTTCAGTTCCTTGTGCTACCTCTCCTCACTGGACAGCCCTCCCCCCTCCTTCAGGATAATGGGGACAGCTTCTCCAGGAGGGGCCCTGCTTGTAATTGTTTCCCTTTCTTTACAAACATTGTGTCTTGGCCACCCCTTATTCCTGTGTCACATGTCTGGCAAAAATGACATCCCCCCTCCTTTTTCATTGGAAAACTTTATAGTTTGTGGTCCCCAGGGTAACCAGCCAATGGCAGACAATTGCAGAGCTTGCTAGCTCTGTGCTCCATCTCCATCACCTCCTCTGTAGTTTACATGAGTAGTCCGATCCACTTTCTCCACGACTTATGCTGATGACTCCTGTCTAAGGGCCTGATTCTGATTTGGAAGTAAAGCAAAAAAAAAAACCCCAAGCAAGGAGGGAAAATACATTTATATTTTTTTCTGTGCAGGGTAAATATGGTCTGCTTTTGCATGTAGCCCACAAATAATAGCTTTCTTTTTAATCTGCAATTTAGATTTCAGTTTGGACACACCCCACACAAAACTAAATCTCTCTGCATATGTTACATCTGCCCCACCTACAGAGCAGCATGGTATTGCCCAGATGCACAGTTACTAGCTTTTTTTTTTTTTTGGCTTTACTTCCAAATCAGACTCAGGTCCTGAGTCAGCAGGGGTGTGGCCAAGCACTCTATAAAGACAGTTTACCAACACACACAGTCATAAAAACATACATGTTTATTTATGACAGTACAGTATAATTAAATAGATCCAACATACAATCAGTTTTAAACCACTTTTATCTCTGAAGTCAAATTTACAATAGATGCCTGTATATGGGGTACATTGCGCATATAGGGGAAGAGAAATGGATGTTGGGACAGATCAATCCGCTTAATACATTGGTCATGTGCCCCGTGACACGTGATCTCATGGGCCACACCCTATTCTTGTATGCGCACCAATTACCAAATGGAAAACTTGGGAGATGTGATTTGGGGATACAGTCAATTTACCTATAATCAAAATCCCGACGGTCAAAATACAGACAACAATTGACTGATGGACAAAATACAGACAAGGTCGAAATACCAACATTGTCAAAATACTGACATTTAAAATGTCGACAGGTAAAAAAATCAATATGAGTTTTTCATGATTTTTTCACTGAAACCGACTTGTTCATATTTTAACATCCCAGTGGACATGGAGGGGGAATATAATAGTGCCCGAAGCATGGCGAGAGCAGCGAGCCATGCGAGGGGACGTGGTTCACCTATACGGTGTCCATGTTGACCTATGTCAACATACACACCAACATTTTTTGAAAAACCGGTGTTGACTTTTTGACTTGTCGACATTTTAAATGTTGGTATTTTGACAGTGTCGACATTAAATGTCTGTATTTTGACCATGTTGGTATTTTCACCTTGTCGGTATTTTGACCATCGGTCAATTGTTGTCGGTATTTTGACCATCGGGATTTTGATTGTAGGTAAATCATATTGATCCCGTGATTTGAGTACACCTCTCAGATACACACTATAGAGCAGAGGTTCTCAAACTTGGTCCTCGTGGGCCCACACAGTGCATGTTTTGCAGGTCTCCTCACAGAATCGCAAGTGAAATAATTAGCTCGACCTGTGGACCTTTTAAAATGTGTCAGTGAGTAATTAATACACCTGTGCACCTGCTGGGTTACCTGCAAAACATGCACTGTGTGGGCCCACGAGGACAGAGTTTGAGAACCTCTGCTATAGAGAGTGAGGAAGCCATTTTTGGACTGGGTGTATATTGAAGTTGTATGGATCATTGAGAATAATTTTTAGCTCTTAAAATGGCTGCTATAGAATGGATGAAGGTTGCAGGTTGGTGAAAATGGAAAGCACAGAAGAGAATCACTTAAGGCAAATTATGATGAACGCAACAAAAGGGACAGACGGACACTAGCACGAAGACAATTCATTATAAGCAGGTGGCCATTTTACCTGGACATATCCATTTTCCAGGGGTGGAGGAGAACCACAGAACTCCGTAGGTAGAATTTGGATATCGAAGCAATGGGGCTCCACAGTGCTGTGAGGGAAATGAAAGCCATATATTGTAATTAATGAAAAATAAAATGAACCAAATACTATTAGGAAAGTAAATGATACTAACACCCTCTGCCATATTTTTGGCAATTAATTTAGAAATATAGAATTTGACGGCAGATAGCAGTGGCAAACGCAGGATTTAGCGAGGGGGGTTTCCGTGGGTGTGTATGTATATGTGCATGTATGTGTAATATATATATATATATATATATATATATATACAGTATATACACAGTGGTCGAAGTGGAAATTTTGAAGTGGGGTATGCAAAAGTCAAGGACGTAATTATGCGCGCCTTCGGCACGCTCCAGAAAAGGGGGCGTGGTCACCAAAAGGGGGCGTGTCCAGTGTAGTAGAACCCCTTATACTATCTAGTACTGGTGCCCCTTTCACCTTATAGCACACTGAATGAGCCGAAATTCACATTGTAGCACACCGAATGAGCCGAAATTCACATTATAGCACACGGTACGAGCCGAAATTCACATTCTAGCACACTGAATGAGCCGAAATTCACATTGTAGCACACTGAATGAGCCGAAATTCACATTATAGCACACGGTACGAGCCGAAATTCACATTGTAGCACAATGAATGAGCCGAAATTCACTTTATAGCACACGGTACGAGCCGAAACTCACATTGTAGCACACTGAATGAGCCGAAATTTTGACAGCAGGGACAGCCAGAGTGACGACAGGGAGAGAGAAAGTGACAACAGGGAGAGAGAGAGAGTGACGACAGTGACGACAGGGAGAGAGAGTGACGACAGTGACGACAGGGAGAGTGAGTGATGACAGGGAGAGAGAGTGATGACAGTGACGACAGGGAGAGAGAGTGATGACAGAGAGAGAGTGACGACAGGGAGAAAGAGTGACGACTAGAGATGAGCGCCGGAAATTTTTCGGGTTTTGTGTTTTGGTTTTGGGTTCGGTTCCGCGGCCGTGTTTTGGGTTCGACCGCGTTTTGGCAAAACCTCACCGAATTTTTTTTGTCGGATTCGGGTGTGTTTTGGATTCGGGTGTTTTTTTCAAAAAACCCTAAAAAACAGCTTAAATCATAGAATTTGGGGGTCATTTTGATCCCAAAGTATTATTAACCTCAAAAACCATAATTTCCACTCATTTTCAGTCTATTCTGAATACCTCACACCTCACAATATTATTTTTAGTCCTAAAATTTGCACCGAGGTCGCTGTGTGAGTAAGATAAGCGACCCTAGTGGCCGACACAAACACCGGGCCCATCTAGGAGTGGCACTGCAGTGTCACGCAGGATGTCCCTTCCAAAAAACCCTCCCCAAACAGCACATGACGCAAAGAAAAAAAGAGGCGCAATGAGGTAGCTGACTGTGTGAGTAAGATAAGCGACCCTAGTGGCCGACACAAACACCGGGCCCATCTAGGAGTGTCACTGCAGTGTCACGCAGGATGTCCCTTCCAAAAAACCCTCCCCAAACAGCACATGACGCAAAGAAAAAAAGAGGCGCAATGAGGTAGCTGTGTGAGTAAGATAAGCGACCCTAGTGGCCGACACAAACACCGGGCCCATCTAGGAGTGGCACTGCAGTGTCACGCAGGATGTCCCTTCCAAAAAACCCTCCCCAAACAGCACATGACGCAAAGAAAAAAAGAGGCGCAATGAGGTAGCTGACTGTGTGAGTAAGATAAGCGACCCTAGTGGCCGACACAAACACCGGGCCCATCTAGGAGTGGCACTGCAGTGTCACGCAGGATGTCCCTTCCAAAAAACCCTCCCCAAACAGCACATGACGCAAAGAAAAAAAGAGGCGCAATGAGGTAGCTGACTGTGTGAGTAAGATAAGCGACCCTAGTGGCCGACACAAACACCGGGCCCATCTAGGAGTGGCACTGCAGTGTCACGCAGGATGTCCCTTCCAAAAAACCCTCCCCAAACAGCACATGACGCAAAGAAAAAAAGAGGCGCAATGAGGTAGCTGACTGTGTGAGTAAGATAAGCGACCCTAGTGGCCGACACAAACACCGGGCCCATCTAGGAGTGGCACTGCAGTGTCACGCAGGATGTCCCTTCCAAAAAACCCTCCCCAAACAGCACATGACGCAAAGAAAAAAAGAGGCGCAATGAGGTAGCTGACTGTGTGAGTAAGATAAGCGACCCTAGTGGCCGACACAAACACCGGGCCCATCTAGGAGTGGCACTGCAGTGTCACGCAGGATGTCCCTTCCAAAAAACCCTCCCCAAACAGCACATGACGCAAAGAAAAAAAGAGGCGCAATGAGGTAGCTGACTGTGTGAGTAAGATAAGCGACCCTAGTGGCCGACACAAACACCGGGCCCATCTAGGAGTGGCACTGCAGTGTCACGCAGGATGGCCCTTCCAAAAAACCCTCCCCAAACAGCACATGACGCAAAGAAAAATAAAAGAAAAAAGAGGTGCAAGATGGAATTGTCCTTGGGCCCTCCCACCCACCCTTATGTTGTATAAACAAAACAGGACATGCACACTTTAACCAACCCATCATTTCAGTGACAGGGTCTGCCACACGACTGTGACTGATATGACGGGTTGGTTTGGACCCCCCCCAAAAAAGAAGCAATTAATCTCTCCTTGCACAAACTGGCTCTACAGAGGCAAGATGTCCACCTCATCATCATCCTCCGATATATCACCGTGTACATCCCCCTCCTCACAGATTATCAATTCGTCCCCACTGGAATCCACCATCTCAGCTCCCTGTGTACTTTGTGGAGGCAATTGCTGCTGGTCAATGTCTCCGCGGAGGAATTGATTATAATTCATTTTAATGAACATCATCTTCTCCACATTTTCTGGATGTAACCTCGTACGCCGATTGCTGACAAGGTGAGCGGCGGCACTAAACACTCTTTCGGAGTACACACTTGTGGGAGGGCAACTTAGGTAGAATAAAGCCAGTTTGTGCAAGGGCCTCCAAATTGCCTCTTTTTCCTGCCAGTATAAGTACGGACTGTGTGACGTGCCTACTTGGATGCGGTCACTCATATAATCCTCCACCATTCTTTCAATGGGGAGAGAATCATATGCAGTGCCAGTAGACGACATGTCCGTATCCGTAATCGTTGTCAGGTCCTTCAGTCCGGACCAGATGTCAGCATCAGCAGTCGCTCCAGACTGCCCTGCATCACCGCCAGCGGGTGGGCTCGGAATTCTGAGCCTTTTCCTCGCACCCCCAGTTGCGGGAGAATGTGAAGGAGGAGATGTTGACAGGTCGCGTTCCGCTTGACTTGACAATTTTCTCACCAGCAGGTCTTTCAACCCCAGCAGACTTGTGTCTGCCGGAAAGAGAGATCCAAGGTAGGCTTTAAATCTAGGATCGAGCACGGTGGCCAAAATGTAGTGCTCTGATTTCAACAGATTGACCACCCGTGAATCCTTGTTAAGCGACTTAAGGGCTCCATCCACAAGTCCCACATGCCTAGCGGAATCGCTCCGTGTTAGCTCCTCCTTCAATGTCTCCAGCTTCTTCTGCAAAAGCCTGATGAGGGGAATGACCTGACTCAGGCTGGCAGTGTCTGAACTGACTTCACGTGTGGCAAGTTCAAAGGGCATCAGAACCTTGCACAACGTTGAAATCATTCTCCACTGCGCTTGAGACAGGTGCATTCCACCTCCTATATCGTGCTCAATTGTATAGGCTTGAATGGCCTTTTGCTGCTCCTCCAACCTCTGAAGCATATAGAGGGTTGAATTCCACCTCGTTACCACTTCTTGCTTCAGATGATGGCAGGGCAGGTTCAGTAGTTTTTGGTGGTGCTCCAGTCTTCTGTACGTGGTGCCTGTACGCCGAAAGTGTCCCGCAATTCTTCTGGCCACCGACAGCATCTCTTGCACGCCCCTGTCGTTTTTTAAAAAATTCTGCACCACCAAATTCAAGGTATGTGCAAAACATGGGACGTGCTGGAATTTGCCCATATTTAATGCACACACAATATTGCTGGCGTTGTCCGATGCCACAAATCCACAGGAGAGTCCAATTGGGGTAAGCCATTCCGCGATAATCTTCCTCAGTTGCCGTAAGAGGTTTTCAGCTGTGTGCGTATTCTGGAAACCGGTGATACAAAGCGTAGCCTGCCTAGGAAAGAGTTGGCGTTTGCGAGATGCTGCTACTGGTGCCGCCGCTGCTGTTCTTGCGGCGGGAGTCCATACATCTACCCAGTGGGCTGTCACAGTCATATAGTCCTGACCCTGCCCTGCTCCACTTGTCCACATGTCCGTGGTTAAGTGGACATTGGGTACAACTGCATTTTTTAGGACACTGGTGAGTCTTTTTCTGACGTCCGTGTACATTCTCGGTATCGCCTGCCTAGAGAAGTGGAACCTAGATGGTATTTGGTAACGGGGGCACACTGCCTCAATAAATTGTCTAGTTCCCTGTGAACTAACGGCGGATACCGGACGCACGTCTAACACCAACATAGTTGGTGTTAGACGTCAAGGCCTCAGTTATCCGCTTTGCAGCAGGATGACTGCTGTGATATTTCATCTTCCTCGCAAAGGACTGTTGAACAGTCAATTGCTTACTGGAAGTAGTACAAGTGGGCTTACGACTTCCCCTCTGGGATGACCATCGACTCCCAGCAGCAACAACAGCAGCGCCAGCAGCAGTAGGCGTTACACGCAAGGATGCATCGGAGGAATCCCAGGCAGGAGAGGAATCATCAGAATTGCCAGTGACATGGCCTGCAGGACTATTGGCATTCCTGGGGAAGGAGGAAATTGACACTGAGGGAGTTGGTGGGGTGGTTTGCGTGAGCTTGGTTACAAGAGGAAGGGATTTACTGGTTAGTGGACTGCTTCCGCTGTCGGCCAAAGTTTTTGAACTTGTCACTGACTTATTATGAATGCGCTGCAGGTGACGTATAAGGGAGGATGTTCCGAGGTGGTTAACGTCCTTACCCCTACTTATTACAGCTTGACAAAGGGAACACACGGCTTGACAAATGTTGTCCGCATTTCTGGTGAAATACTTCCACACCGAAGAGCTGATTTTTTTGGTATTTTCACCAGGCATGTCAACGGCCATATTCCTCCCACGGACAACAGGTGTCTCCCCGGGTGCCTGACTTAAACAAACCACCTCACCATCAGAATCCTCCTGGTCAATTTCCTCCCCAGCGCCAGCAACACCCATATCCTCCTCATCCTGGTGTACTTCAACACTGACATCTTCAATCTGACTATCAGGAACTGGACTGCGGGTGCTCCTTCCAGCACTTGCAGGGGGTGTGCAAATGGTGGAAGGTGCATGCTCTTCACGTCCAGTGTTGGGAAGGTCAGGCATCGCAACCGACACAATTGGACTCTCCTTGTGGATTTGGGATTTCGAAGAACGCACAGTTCTTTGCTGTGCTTTTTCCAGCTTGAGTCTTTTCATTTTTCTAGCGAGAGGCTGAGTGCTTCCATCCTCATGTGAAGCTGAACCACTAGCCATGAACATAGGCCAGGGCCTCAGCCGTTCCTTGCCACTCCGTGTGGTAAATGGCATATTGGCAAGTTTACGCTTCTCCTCCGACAATTTTATTTTAGGTTTTGGAGTCCTTTTTTTACTGATATTTGGTGTTTTGGATTTGACATGCTCTGTACTATGACATTGGGCATCGGCCTTGGCAGACGACGTTGCTGGCATTTCATCGTCTCGGCCATGACTAGTGGCAGCAGCTTCAGCACGAGGTGGAAGTGGATCTTGATCTTTCCCTAATTTTGGAACCTCAACATTTTTGTTCTCCATATTTTAATAGGCACAACTAAAAGGCACCTCAGGTAAACAATGGAGATGGATGGATACTAGTATACAATTATGGATGGACTGCCGAGTGCCGACACAGAGGTAGCTACAGCCGTGGACTACCGTACTGTACTGTGTCTGCTGCTAATATAGACTGGATGATAATGAGATGTAGTATGTATAAAGAAGAAAGAAAAAAAAACCACGGGTAGGTGGTATACAATTATGGATGGACTGCCGAGTGCCGACACAGAGGTAGCTACAGCCGTGAACTACCGTACTGTGTCTGCTGCGACTGGATGATAAATAATGATATAAAAAATATATATATATCACTACTGCAGCCGGACAGGTATATATTATATAATGACGGACCTGCTGGACACTGTCTGTCAGCAGAATGAGTTTTTTATAGAATAAAAAAACACCACACAAGTCACACGACGAGTGTTTAACTTTTTCAGGCAATCACAATATAGTATACTATACTGGTGGTCAGTGTGGTCAGGTCACTGGTCAGTCACACTGGCAGTGGCACTCCTGCAGCAAAAGTGTGCACTGTTTAATTTTAATAATATGTACTCCTGGCTCCTGCTATAACCTATAACTGCTCCCCAGTCTCCCCCACAATTAAGCTGTGTGAGCACAGTCAGATATTATACATAGATGATGCAGCACACTGGGCTGAGCACAGATATGGTATGTGACTGAGTCACTGTGTATCGTTTTTTTCAGGCAGAGAACGGATTATATTAAATAAAACTGCACTGGTGGTCACTGGTCAGTGGTCAGTCACTAGTAAACTCTGCACTCTCTAGTACTCCTAAACTCCAGTAAATCAAGTGTCTCTGTCTCAATCTCACTCTCTCTCTTCTAATCTAAATGGAGAGGACGCCAGCCACGTCCTCTCCCTATCAATCTCAATGCACGTGTGAAAATGGCGGCGACGCGCGGCTCCTTATATAGAATCCGAGTCTCGCGATAGAATCCGAGCCTCGCGAGAATCCGACAGCGTCATGATGACGTTCGGGCGCGCTCGGGTTAACCGAGCAAGGCGGGAAGATCCGAGTCGCTCGGATCCGTGTAAAAAAAGCTGAAGTTCGGGCGGGTTCGGATTCCGAGGAACCGAACCCGCTCATCTCTAGTGACGACAGGGGGAAAGAGTGACGATAGTGACGACAGGGAGAGAGAGTGACGACACGGAGAGAGAGTGATGACAGTGACGACGGAGAGAGAGTGATGACAGGAAGAGAGAGTGACGACAGGGAGAGAGAGTGACGATGGAGAGAGAGTGACGAAAGGCAGAGAGAGTGATGACAGGGTGAGAGCGTGACGACAGGGAGAGAGAGTGACGACAGTGACGACAGGGAGAGAGAGTGACGATGGAGAGAGAGTGACGAAAGGCAGAGAGAGTGATGACAGGGTGAGAGTGTGACGACAGGGAGAGAGAGTGACGACAGTGACGACAGGGAGAGAGAGTGACGACACGGAGAGAGAGTGATGACAGTGACGACAGGGAGAGAGAGTGATGACAGGAAGAGAGAGTGACGACAGGGAGAGAGAGTGACGATGGAGAGAGAGTGACGAAAGGCAGAGAGAGTGATGACAGGGTGAGAGCGTGACGACAGGGAGAGAGAGTGACGACAGTGACGACAGGGAGAGAGAGTGACGATGGAGAGAGAGTGACGAAAGGCAGAGAGAGTGATGACAGGGTGAGAGTGTGACGACAGGGAGAGAGAGTGACGACAGTGACGACAGGGAGAGAGAGTGACGACAGGGAGAGAGAGTGATGACAGGGAGAGAGAGTGACGACAGTGACGCCAGGGAGAGAGAGTGACGACAGGGAGAGAGGTGACAGCAGGGGAACATTACCTAATTTGTTGCTGGTGGCTGGCAGTGGGGAGCGATGGGCTGCTGGCGGCGGCTTGTGGCTGGCGGCGAGCAGCGTGCGGTGAGCGGCTGGCGGCGGCTGGAGGTGAGCGGCGTGCGGTGGGCATCGGCCGCCGCACAGGGACAGGGAGCACAATGTGCAGCAGGATGGCCACTTCCCTCGCCTCCTGCTGCACTTTCAGTGCATTTCAGCCCCACTTCGACCACTCTATATATATATATATATATATATATAGAAAGGAATTATTGCCCCACTTGTGTTCACCAACGATTACAGACCATATGATGTACCATGCAAGTATAATTGACACTCCCTAGAGATTTAAAAGGGCATCTGCTGACCCCCAAACAGGGATGGCGGTTCCCTGTAGAATGAACTTAGATACACAAGGGGGGGGGGGGGGGGGGGGTTATAGCGACCAATGGTGTCTAAAAAGATAAAAGCTCACACTATAGGTGGATGAATATAAATATAAAATACAATTTATTCACATAAATAATTTTTTACAACAAATCTCTTTAAAAAATGGGATAAAAGCAATATACACATAGAATATAATACCAGTTAAAATATATAGATAAGAAGACTTTTGCTTAACTTGGTACGTGGTCACTGCCAGGTTGTCCAACGCGTTTCGTCACTCAGACTTCATCAAGGATCCGTCTCAAAATAGAAATCTCGGCTCATCAGGGGGGGTTTCCAGGTACTCGGACACCCCCCCCCGCTGCGTGCGCCACTGGATAGGAACCTTGAGGCAGTAACCAATACACCATCCGTGCTGCCGAATTTGCATATGTACTTATGCTACCGATGAAGTGTTATGTCGTAATACCATAGTAACATCACACTATCACTTGCACGTGTAACCTGACAACTTACCCCAGGTCATTTGCCATACCAAAATAATGCCCTTATTTATCAAAGAGTGATAAATTTCACTGTGAGTGATAAATTGCACCAGCCAATCAGTTTCTAACTTCCATATCACAGGACGGGTTTGAAAAATGACAGTTAGGAGCAGATTGGCTGGTGCAATTTATCACTCACAGTGAAATGGATCACTCATTGATAAATAAGGGCATAAATAAGAGAAGTACAGTATAGAGCAAAGTTTACCGGACACAACTTTTGTTGTTGTTGTTGTTGTTGTTGTTGTTAAGCTGCAGTTTCTTATACAGTATGAGGGAGATGTACTACGCCTTGAAAAGTGATCAATTTCACAGTGATAAAGTACCAGCCAATCAGCTACTAACTGCCATGTTACAGGCTGGATTTTAAAAATGACAGTTGAGCTGATTGGTTGGTACTTTATCACTGTGCAATTTATCACTTTTCAAGGTTTAGTACAACTGGCCCATGTGTAGTACACAGACCCCACTGTACCAACCAATCAGCATTTGGCAGCATGGCATCGTACACCATATCTTCTGAGTGACAGTGCAGCGCGGCCAACCATGAGATATCGTGTATGACCCACGTGAGCACGCAATCAGCCATACACTCTACGATCCAGGCGATATGTCGTTGCGACTTATCCGGCAACAATATCGTGCTGAGACCTTTTAAGTGTGTTCCTGGCCTTAACCATGAACAACTGACACATCTGTTGTGCTAATCACTAGTACAGTTTATTCTTCATCTGGGGAAGGAAAATAAGTATCTCGTATATTACCAAGGCTGAAAAGAATAAAATTAATACATGTACATTAAAAGCAATGTAATTAGTAATAGTTGCAGGCAGACGTGTTGTAAAATAATATGCGACTTGCATTTAGTCTGCGTGCGGCCGCGGCATACAAAATGCTACGTTACAGTGTTTTCTAGCATTTCATATGCAGACGCACACAGAATATAGGCATGTCACACCGGTATCCGTTTGGATGGTCGACCATGTTATGGTCGACAGTCATTAGGTCGACCACTATTGGTCGACACATTGACATGGTCGACATGGACACATGGTCGACACATGAAAGGTCGACACATGAAAAGGTCGACATGAGGTTTTTTTTGGGGGGCGGGACTTTTCCATACTTTACGATCCACGTGGACTACGATTGGGAACGGTAATCTGTGCCGAGCGCTAATTGGGGTTCCCTGTCACTTTACGCAGGAAACGACACCAAAAAAAAGTAAAAAAAAAAAAACATGTCGACCTTTTCATGTGTCGACCATTTGTCCATGTCGACCATGCCAGTGTCGACCAATAGTGGTCGACCTAATGACTGTCGACCATAACATGGTCGATCATTCATACCGGAACCAGTCACACTAGGGCTGTTTAATGTGCAGTCTAGGGCCAGTATTTACTAAAAATCCGAGTTTTGCCGATTTGTGTTTTTTTTTCTAAGTCCCAATCCGGGTGTGTTTTTTTTTCTAAGTCCCAATCCGGGAATTCACTAAGCAGAAAACTCGGCAGTGTCTGGTCTATTCGTAATGGTTTGATTGGCAAAGTTCTGAAATACGAATGAATAGACCATCGGTCAAACGCGGCTGTTATTTCATACAATACGGGCATTCACTATTCATTCGTATTTAGGTGATAGTCTCTGAGTGCTCAAGTGCGGGTCTATTTTTTTTCGATTCGTTAAAAAAATCTGCAAAAAAATAGACCTGCTTTTTCCAGTCGAGTTTGGATAACCATGCACGGATCAGTGAGATCTGTGCATGGTTATCTATGAGAAAGGGTCTGTTTAGTGTAAAAACAGAAAAAAAAATTGCGTGGGGTCCCCCCTCCGAAGCATAACCAGCCTCGGGCTCTTTGAGCCGGTCCTGGTTGAAAAAATATGGGGGGGAAAATGACAGGGGTTCCCCCATATTTCATCAACCAGCACCAGGCTCTGCGCCTGGTCCTGGTTTAAAAAATACGGGGGACAAAAAGCGTAGGGGTCCCCTGTATTTTTGAAACCAGCACCGGGCTCCACTAGCCAGGTACATAATGCCACAGCCGGGGGACACTTTTATAGTGGTCCCTGCGGCCCTGGCATTACATACCCAACTAGTCACCCCTGGCCGGGGTACCCTGGTGGAGTGGGAACCCCTTAAATCAAGGGGTCCCCCCCTCCAGCCACCCTAGGGCCAGGGGTGAAGCCCGAGGCTGTCCCCCCCATCCAAGGGGGACCAATGTAGCCAATGGTGGGAACTTTGCGGTCAGCGGTTGACGGAAAGTAACCTTACCGCTGACCGCAAAGTTCCCACCATTGGCTACAATGGAGCGCATAGGCGCTACATTGTATCTCTGCCGTGTGCTGCCTCACAGACACTACAGGAGCACACAGCCAATCAGGAGAGTGCCACGACGTGGCGCTCCCTGATTGGCTGAAGGGACTTTCTTTGACAGGAGTCAAGGGGGGTCCTGGCAGTCGGGGAAAGGGGTCCCATGTGTAAACATGGGACCCCTTTCAGTGTGTGGTTGGGTTTCCGTTTTTTTGTTTTGCCAAGTACGTGGATTATACAAAGGACAGAATCTACACTGGATTATGTGAGTATAATTTTTTTCACAGGTACCCCAAGGATTCTTCAGGGAGAAGACGACCGAGCCTCGTGGGAACATAGGTAAGTATGTATGTATGGAGGTGTGCAGGTATGTAATAAACTTATACTTTCACGGTGTGTGTGTCCTGTGTTTTGTTGGGTATTTTTTTAGTAGTAGTACTACAGGTACCAGCGGGCCCGGTTTTCCACCGCATGCTGGTACTTGTGGTTCTCCAAGTACCAGCTTGCGGAGGTGGCTTGCTGGGACTTGTAGTACTGCTACTAAAAACAATATTCACATTTTTAACACTTGGCTATCAGCCCCCCATCCGCCGCCCTTGGGGTGGCTGGAGGGGGGGACTCCTTGATTTAAGGGGTTCCCACTCCTCCAGGGTACCCCGGCCAGGGGTGACTAGTTGGGTATGTAATGCCAGGGCCGCAGGGACCACTATAAAAGTGTCCCCCGGCTGTGGCATTATGTACCTGGCTAGTGGAGCCCGGTGCTGGTTTCAAAAATACGGGGGACCCCTACGCTTTTTGTCCCCCGTATTTTTGAAACCAGGACCAGGCGCAGAGCCCGGTGCTGGTTGATGAAATATGGGGGAACCCCTGTCATTTTTCCCCCCATATTTTGTCAACCAGGACCGGCTCAAAGAGCCCGAGGCTGGTTGTGCTTAGGAGGGGGGACCCCACGCAATTTTTTTCAGAATTTTAAAGACTTTAAAAACCTTTTTAAGGTACACAATGAAGCCCTGCACGGATCTCACAGATCTGGCCGGGATTCCTTGTGTTTTGTCAGGCAGTGTTTTACTCATCACTCCCGTAAAGCACTGCCTGATATTACGAATCACATCGACATCGGAAAAAATGAATGTGCAAAACTCGGCAGCTTAGTGAATGATCGTATCAGGATTCAAAAAGTTGCAGTAAAATGCACCCGATACCATTCGAGTTCAAACACCCTTCAAAACGGCCAAAACACGAATCTTTGTAAATATACCCCTAGATGTATGTGGACACATCTGTACTGTCATTTTTAGTTTACAGTATTGTTTATTGCCCTATAAATTAAGGTTCTCCAGCTCTATTTATTTTTTTCAAACGAGTCTCCTGTTGTAGTAATTTCCATTCTCTCTGCACTGCTCTCTATCCTGGCTGCAGGCGCTTTAATTCTCAATGTGCTATGTGGTTCCCAGGTTGCTGTGTGGTGAGTTCCTCTGCCAGCTGTAGCTCAGGTTTATGTGCTACTAGTGTTTTGGACCCGTCACTCACTGGGTCGTGACTATGCAAAAATACATAGAAATATGATTGTGTGTCCAAACGATTGCGGTCACACTCATTGTAAGTTGTCACGAACATTACTCGTGGAAAGTTCCCCATATTACCACTGCCTCTGTAGATTGCTGCTAACGATAGGAGTAACCAAAGACTTCACAGTGATTGACAGTTGGTCTGTATTCTGACTCCTCCCACCAGTGTCAGTGATGTCATTCCCTGAGAGTTTCAAAATCTACTGAGCATGTCTGACCCGCTACTTGCCATTCATCTCTATTATCTCTCTTACTATAGAATCAGAGCCTGATTGATCATCACATTTGCAGCTGCGTGCCAAAGCTACTGGACAGCAGAGAACCAGGAATGGGAGGCAAGCATAAAAGGAGGGGAGGTGGCGGTGTGGCTGAGGTGACCCAGAAAATCTGTCAGAGGCGGCAATCTCGCACTGGATAGTGGCTACTAGTTAGGTATGAAATGGGCAATCACTCGCTGCAGTTTGTCACAGCGCAGCGATCTGGTCGGAACTGCGCATGCGGCGCATGGCAGGCATCGTTGCCTAGCGATCGCCTCTGAGACAGAGGCGGTCGCTGGGCGGGAGGGGGCTAGACGGCGGCGTTATGCCGCCGTTTTGTGGGCGCGGTCCGGTCAACGCAGGCGTGGCCGGACCGTTGGAGGGGCTGGCCGCAGCGGCTGCGTGACGTCTCATGAGCCGCTGCGGCCAGCGGCAGCGGCGAACAACTCCCGGCCAGCCGCAGGAGCTGCGCTGGCCGGGAGTTACTCCAGAAATACAAAAGCATCGCCGCTGTGCGATGCTTTTGTATTTGTGTGCGGGGGGGGGGGAGGGGGCGGCACTGACATGCGGTGCGGGCTAGCCCTGTGCTGGGCGTCTCCCCGCATGTCAGGGAAGTTGATCGTAGCTGTGCTAAATTTAGCACAGCTACGATCAACTCGGAATGACCCCCTGTGTTGGGGAGGGGTCCTAGATAGATGAAACACAATTAGGTGCGGAACCCTTTTATGTTTCTGGGGGCAATGCGCATCTAGCATAAAGGATTTATTTCAGATGAGAGATTATTATTTATTTAGTGTTTGCTAGTTATGTTGTGTACTAGTGTATTATGTATATGTGAGCTTAGTAGGTCACCCAGGTCCCTCCTAACCTCTGGAATCATCTCCATCACTCCATTAGCTTGACATCCAGCCTCCCAGCCTTAACATATGCCAATAATACTCTCTTCTATCTCACCACCCATCCTCCTACCTCTGCTGGCCCTGGCACCATTGTGCCCACCCATGTCCCATGTGTCCTCATACAGCTATCCCATTTGTGCCATATGGTGCAATTCCCATACTGTGCACTTTCTCCTCCATTTTATACTTGTTCCCTCAAATTTGTGTCTTGATTTGCAACATTGTGTTCTAGTTACACAGGATTATATGGTCATATTATATCACATGGCATGGCATGCTAGCTGGCCACTGACCCCATTATGGGGGTCATTCAGAGTTGATCGCTCGCTGCTGTTTTTCGCAGCATAGCGATCAGGCTAAAAATCGGCTGTTCTGCACATGTGTATGGGCCGCAGGGCGCACGCACTAAGTAATTTCACACAAAACTAAGCAATTTTACACAGGGGCGAGCGACGCTTTTCAGTCGCTCTGCTGATCGGTGAGTGATTGACAGGAAGTGGGTGTTTCTGGGCAGAAACTGACCGTTTTCCGGGAGTGTGCTAAAAAACGCAGGCGTGTCAGGCTAAAACGCAGGAGTGGCTGGAGAAACGGGAGAGTGGCTGGTCAAACGGGAGAGTGGCTGGTCAAACGCAGGGCGTGTTTGTGACGTCAAATCAGGAACCAAACAGTCTGCAGTGATCGCAATCTAGGAGTAGGTCTGGAGCTACTCAGAAACTGCAGGAAAATATTTTCAAGCAGTTCTGCTAATCTTTCGTTTGCAATTCTGCTAAGCTTAGATACACTCCCAGAGGGCGGCAGCCTAGCGTGTGCAATGCTGCTAAAAGCAGCTAGCGAGCGATAAACTCGGAATGAGGGCCTATGTCATCAGGACCATTGTGATGTCAGCTGGCCCATGGCCCTATCTAATCTCACCTCCAGGCAGTTACTGCCATATCTTCAGCACTACTAGTTACATAGGATTAGGTATTATGTAGCAGAGGAATTGGTATGAAGTCTCAGAGTGAGTATAGTGATGCATGGCACGGGTCACTGGTATCTGTCTTCTGCCTGTGTAACCTAGATTGTGCACTGTGCTCTCTGTCTAGCGACACACACAATATGCAGCAGCTGTTCATCTCTCACACTATGTGCTGGCTGCTATACCATCCCTATTATTATTATCCTTTATTTATATGGTGCCACAAGGGATCCGCAGAGCCCATTACACAGTACATAATCAAATGAGAAAACAAGAAAACAGCACAAGACAATATAGGACAGGTATAGAAAACCCGGGGTTAGGTGCCATCAAAGGGAGTAAGGAGTATAAGATTGTGTAAGTAAGAGAAGGAAAGGCACATGAGGAAACAAGTCCTTGCTCTTGCAAGCTTACAATCTAAAAGGTGAGGTGCTAACAGACCAGAGTGACACAGAAGGGGTAGACAGTGAGCATAGACAAGAGGGTTAGGAGGAGAGTTGACTGGGTTTGGTGAAGAGTGGGTCTTGAGTGCCCATTTAAAGTTTTGTAGAGAGGTGGACAGTCGGATGGGGAGAGGTAGAGAATTCCAGAGATAGGGAGCAGCACGTGCAAAATCTTGTAGGTAGGAGTGGAAGGAGGTAATTAGTTGGCAGGAGAGACGGTGTGCATTTGCAGAGTGAAGAGGACGGGTGGGAATGTAAAGAGAGATAAGGTCAGAGATGTAAGAATGGGAAGAGTGGGTGAGGGCTTTGTAGGTGAGTGTGAGAAGCTTGAATTGGATTCTGAATGGGAAAAGTAGCCAGTGAAGGTCCTGCAAGAGAGGGGATGTGGATGTAGTACGTTTGGTGAGGAAGATGAGACAGGCAGCAGCATTGAGGATAGATTGGAGTGGAGAGAGGCATTTTTGAGGGAGGCCAGATAGGAGGAGATTGCAGTAGTCCAATCTGGAGAGTATTGAGTGGATGAGGGTTTTAGTAGCGTCCTGGGTGAGAAAGGGTCTGATCCTGGAGATGTTTTTGAGATGGATATGGCAGATTTGTGAGAGGTACTGAATGTGTGGTTTGAAGGAGAGGGAGGAGTCAAGGATTACGCCGACATCGCACTTGGGGCTAGAGGAGATAGTTATGCCATCAATGGATAATGAAATTGTGGGAGGTGAGGTTATGCAGGAGGGAGGGAAGATGATCAGCTCAGTCTTAGACATGTTAAGTTAAAGAAAGCGCTGGGACATCCAGGAGGAGATAGCAGAGAGACAGTTGGAGATACGAGTGAGGAGGGCAGGGGAGGAAAAGTAGATTTGAGTATCATCAGCATAGAGATGATATTTTAAGTCAAAAGAGCTAATGAGCTCACCTAATTAGGATGTGTAGAGAGAGAAAAGGAGAGGCCCAAGAACAGAACCTTGGGGGACACCTACTGGTAGAGGAAGTGGGGGGGAGGTGGAGTCATGAGAGGAGACAGAGAAGGAACAGTCAGAAAGGTAGGAGGACAGCTAGGAGAGAGCAGTATCACGCAAACCAAGTGAGTAAAGGATTTGCAGGAGGAGAGAGTGGTCTACAGTGTGAAAAGCAGCAGAGAGGTCAAGGAGAATAAGCAGAGAGTAGTGGCCCCTGGATTTAGCAGCAAGGAGGTCATTGCAGACTTTCGTGAGGGCAGTTTCAGTGGAGTGCTGAGGACGGAAACCAGACTGGAATGGGCCAAGCAGTGATTGGGAAGAAAGAAAGACAGTGAGGCGGTTGTAGACAATACGCTCAAGGAGTTTGGAGGCAAAAGGGAGAAGAGAGATGGGTCGGTAGTTGGAGAGATTGGTTGGATCAAGGGTAGGTTTTTTAAGACAAGGGAAGACAAGTGCATGCTTGAAGGCAGAAGGGACAGTGCCTGATGAGAGTGAGAGATTGAGTAGATAGGCAAGATGGGAACAAGCAGAAGAAGAGAGGAAGGCGGGAGGGAATAGGGTCAAGTGGAGAGGTGAAGGGGGGTGAGGACCGGATGAGGACCATGACTTTCTCTCCAGATACAGGGAAGAAAGATGTCAGAGTTGGTAGGAGGGAAGGAGAGGGGGGGGGGGCAGGAAATGGAGGAGGGGGTTGCTCAGGTTCTGGTGGGATGTTATGTCCTGACGTATGGAGTAAATTTTGGATGTGAAGTAGGTGGCAAAGTCAAGAGCAGAAAGTGATGAGGGGAGTTGAGGCGGGGGTGGGCAGAGGAGCGAGTTGACAGTGCCAAAGAGGCGTTGGGGGTTTGAGGGTTGGGAGGAGATGAGGTTTTTGAAGTAAGATTGTTTAGAGAGGGTAAGGGCAGCAAAGTAGGATGAGAGCATAATTTTGTAGTGAAGGAAGTTGGCCTTAGAGCGTGATTTCCTACACTGTCGCTCAGCGGTACGTGAGCATTTTTCCAGATATTTGGTGCATTTGGTGTGCCAGGGTTGAGGTGTCGATCTGTGAGGGTGAATAGTGGTTGGTGGGGCGACAGAGTCAAGAGCAGAGGTAAGGGATGCATTGTATAGGGAAGTAGCTTGTTCAGGGCAGGAAAGAGAGAGAATAGGAGAGAGCAGCGAGTCAAACAGGGAAAATAGGGAAGTGGTGTCAATAGCCTCAATGTTACGCCTTATGATGGTAGTCTTAGGTGGTAAAGATGGAGAAGCAGATAGAGATAGGTTAAAAGTGAGCAAGTGATGGTCAGAGAGGGGGAACAGGGAGTTGGAGAAATCAGAAAGATCACAGCGGTGAGTGAAGACCAGATCCAGTGAGCTTCCACTCACATGAGATGGGGAGGAGGTCCACTGGGAGAGGCCAAGAGAAGAGGTAAGGTTAAGGAGTTTAGAGGCAGGTGATTTTAAAGCGACATCGTCTAATGTGTATGGGCCTTAAGGCTAGTATTTGTTCACAATGGTTTTGTATTATGTAATGGTGAAAAACACATCTGCAGAAAACAAAAATTACAAAAAAAACTAAATGTAAAGAAAAAACACAAAAAATAAACATCTGCAAAAAACATACAAAAAAAACATCTGCAACATAAAAAAACATACACATACAGTAAATAAAGAAAAACACAAAAAAAATGCAAGCCCCTTGCTTGTAAAGAATAAATAAAAAATAAAGAATATACAACCCACCACCTGCAAAAAAATAATAATACAAAAACAAAACAAAAAAATACAACCCACCGTCCTCCTCAAATAAGGGTTACAAAACCCCCAAAACATACAAAAACTATAACCCAACCCCAGGTAGGGACTTGAAAAGCGCAACTCCAGAGAAGGTGTCTAAAACCATAGTTCTAGAAGGGAACTCGAGAAGCAAAACCCCAGAAGGGATCTTTGAAGTAATATCCCCAAGTGGGGTCTCGAGAGACACAGCCCCAGAGAAGGGTCTAGAAGTTGCTTCCCCAGGAAAGGACTCAAGAGGCATAGCGTTAGTGGAGGTTCTGAAGGTTATAGCTTCAGCAAAAGTCCCGGAAGTCATAGTCCCGGGAGAAGTTTTGATAATTATCGACTCAGAGAGGGAGGCTGACGGCCCGGTCCCAGAGAGGGAGGCTGACGGCCCGGTCCCAGAGAGGGAGGCTGACGGCCCGGTCCCAGAGAG
Organism: Pseudophryne corroboree; assembly: GCF_028390025.1. NCBI lineage: Eukaryota > Metazoa > Chordata > Amphibia > Anura > Myobatrachidae > Pseudophryne > Pseudophryne corroboree. The sequence goes on along the minus strand of NC_086444.1, from coordinate 92,128,096 downwards.
GGAGGCTGATGGCCCGGTCCCAGAGAGAGAGGCTGACGGCCCGGTCCCAGAGAGGGAGGCTGACGGCCCGGTCCTAGAGAGGGAGGCTGACGGCCCGGTCCCAGAGAGGGAGGCTGACGGCCCAGTCCCAGAGAGGGAGGCTGACGGCCCGGTCCCAGTAAAAGAATCCGAGGTGCTTCCCCCAGTGGGGTTCCCGAAGGCCACTGCCCCAGCGGGGTTCCCGAAGGCCACTGCCCCAGCGGGGTTCCCGAAGGCCACTGCCCCGGGTGGGGTTCAGAAAGTCACTGCCCCGGGTGGGGTTCAGAAAGCCACTGCCCCAGGTGGGGTTCAGAAAGCCACTGCCCCGGGTGGGGTTCAGAAAGCCACTGCCCCGGGTGGGGTTCAGAAAGCCACTGCCCCGGGTGGGGTTCAGAAAGCCACTGCCCCAGGTGGGGTTCAGAAAGTCACTGCCCCAGGTGGGGTTCAGAAAGTCTCAGCCTCGAGTAAGGTCAGTAGTGACCAGGTCCTAGCAAAGCACTCTAGTCAGTCAGATGGGAAGGAAGTAGATCCTGACTCTGTTGATATCTCAACATCTATAATCTTTGATGGGGACTTAGTCCAATTTATGGCGCTTTACAAACACTATTACATCATTATGTTGTCTAGACCATTTCTGGGCATCACTTCAGAGAACCTTGTGCTCTATCTGATATATTCCTTTAGAGGGGAGCCTTTTGAGTGGGCATCCAATTTAATGAAAACTGAAGATCCCATTCTTCAGGATCCCCCAGCATTCAGTGATATAGTTATTAAGAGATATGGTTCCAAAGAAATTGGTTCAGATTCCTCTAGGTATCTGCTGAGAGTCCACCGTATACTGTAAACTCGGCACAAGAGTCTCAGCCCGTTGTTTTGACTGCAGGATGTGCTAATAGTAGTACTTTCCCTGAAAGTTCAGCTTCCAAGGTTAAGAAACCAATCTCTGATTTGAACCCAGCCTTGCTGGGAGGTACCATCAGTTCAGACAATGTTTGGGGAATTACCTTGGTCAGACCTCAAGAACTTTGTAAAAATAAGAAGATGAAAAAGAAATAATTATTGACTCTTGCCTTGTTATAAAAAAAAAAAAGATCCCCCCCCCCTTTTCTTGTGCCCAGTGGCCACCGTCAAGGTGTGTGTGTGGGGGGGGGGGGGGCACTGTTACAAGCTGTTGCCACAGCTTGTTTCTGTTTTCTTGCCTGTTAGACCAGTGTGTCAGGTTGTTTTTTTTGTATCCCTTGTTTTGGAAAGTCTGAATTTTGGGGTCCGTTGACCCCTCCTCAAGGGGGGGTACTGTTATGAGCCACGGCAGTGGCTCATTCCTGTTTTGCATTTTGGTTATGTATTTTATGTTATACTTCTGTTTCTGTTCCCCGTGGGTGTCATGGGGTGTTTGGAGCCCAGCCTTAAGGAGAGGGTACTGTTATGAACCACGGGTAGTGGTTCATTCCTATTTTATGTTTATAGTTCTCTTGCAGGCCAGGATTTCCCTTTTCTCTGGTTTAGAAGATTCTTGTTTGCTGTCGGTGGTGAGTCTGTGTAATTGCAGCCTGTTTCCATGTGTTTGGCCTCACCTGTCTGCTAATTGCATCTTGTCAGTTTGGAGTCATGCAACAGGGCAGCTGCACGACATAATTAATTAGGGCTCTCTGTTATATTCTGGCTGAGTGCAATACACAGACGCCGGTGATAGTTCTTGAGTTCTGAGCTAGTTCCTACCAGTTCCTGAGTTTCTGAGCTTCTGTCTAGCAGCTTCTAGTGTCGGTTCCAGTGTCGGTTCCAGTGTCTGATCCCATGTCCTGCCGTGAAGCATTCCTGTCCTGAAGTCCTGTGGCTTTGTCTGGGCCTGATCGAGTATCTGGCTTCTTGGTGTCCACCGGTCTGTCGTTTGGGATTCTGCCTATCCTCCGGTTCTGAGAGCCTGTGTCTGCTGCATTGGGGGTTCCTGTCCGTTTGCCAGTATTTATACCGGTTCCGTGAGTAGCGGCTTTGCCGCGTCCGTTGGCCTAGGCCGCTGTATTCTTTTGTTATTTGTTACTGGTGTTTTGCAGAGGGTTCTGCACATGCTGTCACCGCCGGTACACAACGGTATGGTGTCGGCGTGTGGACAGCATTTCCTTTGTTGTTCTTTTCCTTTGGCGGCGTGCCGCACATATATTTAGTTTTAGGGTTGTTAGTAGCCCCTAGCCTTCTGTTTGCTTTAGTTATTGGTCCCCTTGTTATTATCCTGTCTCGGTTCACGCCTTGTCTCACTCTAAGACCTGAGGGCATCGGAGTTGGGCAGACCTAATCCGCCCTTCAAACGCGGCTGCCGTGGGCCCAAGAAACCATAGTCACGCAGGCGTGAACTGACCACACGGGTGAAACAATGGAGGTAGGCTGCTAGGGGCTATTTCCATACCACACCTTATTTCAGCGTCACGTTCTGGTGCCCTGGACTCACTACGCAACATCTCTCTTGTTCTGAGCACCAGGAACGTAACACTCATCAGTGATCCGGCGGGATGACATCACTGCGCAAGCTCGACCTGGCACATGCCACTGTGTTGAGTGTCACAGTACTGCACAGCCAGGCCCGCCATCAAGGGGGGTCTGTGGGTACTGGAGTCCCGGGCTCAGCCAGAAAGGGGGCCCGGGTGGCAACAGTGTGGTATATGTAGCGCCGGACCCACCATTGTTCCAACTAGCGCGTAGGGGGCAGGCAGTATCCAGCATGTAGAGAGAGACAGGGACAGCGGCATTATAACTATGGCATGGGCCGTGAGCAATTCAAAGATAGAGTACCGGCAGCCAATCAGGAGCCGCTGGCTCCTGATTGGCTGCTGGTCCGCAAGCTCTGATTGGCTTGCTGGCCGCTGCCGATTCCACGTTTAAAATGCCGCTGTCCCAAACTCTCTCTACATGCTGGCCACTGCCTGCCGCCACGCTAGCTGGAACACTGGTGGGTCCGGCGCTACATATACCACACTGCTGCCACCCAGGTCCTGAAGCTGCTGCTGTGAACGGAGCCCAGAGGGGGAGGAGGAGCCACTGAGCTGCATCTTTCCTCTCTGGTCCTTCACTTTCCCTGCTGTTTGACTGTCTATAGGAGAGCTTCCAGCTGGTATCGAGGCCAGGGAGAAGAGAAGGTCTGCCTCTACAAGAGGAAGAAGGCCACACCCACACCCTTCAACTCCCCTGCCCAACCACATTTCCTCCCTTCCGTTAATCTTTCCTGAGTCCTCTGCGCTTCTTACCTCTGTCTGCCAGTGACTGCCTGCTCTCTGAGGAAGTTGTGAACCTACCCTTGCGACCATTGATGGGGATCTGAGGTCATGCTGCAGCTCTGCCGTGCGCCCAGGTAAGTAAATTGTAATTAGCACTATATTTATCACTCTTTTTCTGTTACGTTTAGCTTCTCCCTCTCTATTTCTTCCAGTCACCCACTACCTCTCCCCATCACCCTCTGCCTTTCCCCGTCACTATCACCCCATCATCCTCTCCGTCACCATCTGCCTGTCACCATCATCCTCTCCATGTCACCCTTTTCCTATCCCTTTCGCCGTAGCCCAGTCATCCTCTCCCTGTCACCATCTTCCTTTTCCTGTGACATTCTTCCTCTCCCTGTCATTCTCTCCCTGTCACCATCTTCTTTTCTCCCCATCACCCTCTCCACCTGCCTGTCACCCTCTTCCTCTGCCTTTCACGCTCATCATCTACCCGTCGGCCACTGCCTCTCCCTGTCACCTTCTACCTCTCCCTGTCACCCACTGCCGTGTGACGTATTGCAAACTGTTATGTACTAAGGGCACTACAATGTGGCATGATGCTTACTAAGGGCACTACAATGTGGCTTGATACGTACTAAGGGCACTACAATGTTGCATGTTACTTATTAAGGGCACTACAATGTGGCATAATACGCACTAAGGGCACTACAATGTGGCATAATGTGTATTAAGGGCACTGTAATGTGACATAATATGTACTAAGGGCACTGCATTGTGGTATAATATGTTCTTCTAAGGGCACTACAATGTTTAATAATGTGTGTTAAGGGCCACAGCACTGCCACCCGTCTGTCTCTCTCGCTCTCTCCAGAACCAAGAAGAGACTGGTTTGAAAAAGACGGCAGCTTTCATTTTGATTGATTTTGTTGATTATGTAATATTTTGCTTTATGTGGATCTGGCTTTTTCAATAGTATTTATGTGGATCTGGCTTTTTCAATGTATTTTATGTGGATCTAGGTGTGTGCATGTAGAATTGATGTGGCTTTCACTATATATTTAGTATAAACTCTGGTTTTCTGTGGGTGTGTGAATTTACAGCAAATTTCTCTACTATATTTCTGTATTTTTATAGTATATATTTTATGATTGATAGACCTACAGCCCAAACTTTGGCAATTTTTAAAATTGGGTTACGCACCAATTGATGTCCCTCTCCCGCTATAGCTCCACCCACAGTAACCAAAGCTCCGCCAACCTCTGCGTCCCACCTTTCCCCGGGGAGGGGCCCTGCCCATTTTTCAGTCCCAGGCCCTACAATTTCTGATGGCAGCCCTGTGCACGACTGTACAGTACTTAACTCCTCAGAATCTGATTACCGCTATTATTACCTACAGTACTGCCGATATAGGCACCGCTAGTGACCATCGCTGTTACCGCTGTTATCATTGTGTGTATTACCGCTGTTACTATTGTTACTGCTGTTACCAATAAACCTGCAAGCCTGGATAAGAACCCACTGTGTGGACTAACCTCCATTTCATAATTCCATACCTCACAACATATGGGATCCCCATCTCACTTCCCTGCGGTTTCTATTTAGGATATATCTGCTGCTGTGCTGTGCAGAGCAGCGGTGATGTAATGCTGCCCTGCCCTTCCCCCAACCCGTGGGACACTGCGGACCACTGGTGGGACAGCAGGACGGAGTACAAAAAATGGGATTGTCCCGCTGAAATAGGGACATTTGGGAGGTATGCATTCTGCTGGTACCTACTGAAACCACCCAGGTTCTACACCAGTAGGTCATATCAATAGTGCATATTGGGAGGAAATATACTGTGTTGTTTAAGAAAGGAGGGGCCAGGGGCATGGTCTAACCTGCACACCAAGAGAACGTGCTGCTGCAGAGCTACCGGCCCTTAATACACTGCTCTACGTGCTGGGACGCCGGCGGTTGATCGCTCTTCCACCGCTGCGGGTCTGCTCAGTGCCCGGCCTACCAGTGTTTGAGGTCCACAGGGCCGGCAGACACTCTTGCAGTGTCTTCGTGGGTTGCGGCCTACACGCCCGGGCAAAGCTGTGGCCTCGTGTAGCGCCTCCAGCCTGGGAAGAGGGGGCGGCCGGCGCAGAGCACAGTGGCACGCTTCACTGTGGAGGGGCTTGGAGAGGCTCCCTCCTTTTGCCTCACTGGACCCGATCATCCCCTCCAGAGGTCCCACGTAGTAGCAGACTGCTTCATGCTTGCTGTACAGGGCTGGTGAATAGCTGCCTGGCGGCTCCCATTCCCAGCCTCTGCCTGTCTCCCTTCCTCTCACCAGGAGTTGGATGTACTTAAGGTGCCTCTCTAGCAGTCCCCCCAAGACTCATCTTCTGCTACACATTGGGCTTACTGATTGCTGCTGGTTAGTAGCTTATTTTATTGCCTCTTAATACTCTGACTAGGGGGGCTGAGTTTGCAGCACTAGCAGGCACATTCAGCTGCTCTGCGGATTACCAATCCCTCTCACTCACTACAGCTGTGAACTTTCTTCCACCTCTACAGCCTGTCCCAGTGAACACCAGAGTGGATCACCCTCCCCGCTGAGACAAGGGAGGTGGCTCATCAGTTCAGGTTGGGGTTCCTGGGGTTTGGCTGGCTCACCACCAGAGGCTGGACACTGCCGGATTGCTACAAGCATGTCTTCTGCCATTTAAGTCATATACTGAACGCAAACCTCCTACACCTTCCCACCTCTCCTCAGCTGGTTAGTAAGTAAACCAGCTGATGTTTACTTACTAAATGTACTCCCCCTGCCTTGTACATTGATGTTCACCTCCTAACTCATGAGATGACCTTAGTCCACTCACAGGCCCAAGATGCACGTCTTTATCGCTGATGTCTATTACTATCACTGCGTTTGTGTACATGTGACAGTGACTACTCTACTTTATTATTGAAGGAAGCCCCATACTATTTGCTTTGTCCTGTTACGTTCAAAATTTTCTGCTCTGATGCATGGTCCTGTGCATGGTATGCCACCAAAGCGCCGGAAGGTCCCTGCCCCTTCCAAACCTAGTATTATAAGAGCATGGGAAAAAGCTGGTTCTCTCCCGAAACATCTGCCTGAGGAAACAGGTACGTCAGACATGGCTGGCGTGCCTTTAGCTGATGCCCCACTATCAGCTAACGATGTGATTTCTATAGTTACCAAAACAATTTAATCAGAGATGAGGTCGGCCTTAGCGGATTTCAAGTCTGAATTTTCCGATCTTGCTTCCAGAACAGACACCCTTGAGCAGAAGGTGGATGAAATCTGCCAATACCAGAGCGTCATGGACCAGGAATTCACAGATCTTCGAGCCGACCTGGAGTCCTATAAGGACCATCTTGAGGACATTGAAAATCGCATTCGGCGGTCAAAATATCCGAGTACGTAACATTCCGGAAACAGAGACTATCGACTCTTTACCTGCCTATCTAGAGGGCCTGTTTATCCACCTAGTTCCTGATATTACCACGGATCTTCTGCACCTGGATCGAGCTCACAGAGCCCTCCGTCCCAAACCACCACCTACCCAGCCTCCACAGGACGTCATCCTCCGTTTCCATTATTTTAAAGCGAAAGAGCAGATCATGGCCGCTGTCAGAGGACTTTTAACTGCCTCCTACTCAGGTTCCCAACTTCAAATGTTCCAGGACCTAGCCCCATTGACACTTAAGATACGGTGGCATCTTCTAAATGTCACTAAGACACTGAGAACCCACTCTATCAAATATAAGGGAGGCTTCCCTTTCCAGCTATTGGTTACTAGAAATGGTACAACACACGCTGTTAAGACCCCCACCTAAAGTTGTTTGGTCTCCTAGACGAAGTAACAGAAATATGCCGACAGCAAGCTGCTTCTTCTCATAAGCCCATGGCTCCATCTCAGGATTGGACCACAACCTGACTGTTGCTATGAAAATTATTACTTGATCTTTATTCAGTTTTATGTTTGTAAAGTTTAGAAGTTCCATAATTCCATGGTTGGCTCTGTTACTGGAACACCCCTATTCTCATGGCATTTAATCCATGTTGTTTTTGCCTTTGATCTCTCGCCTCCCAGTTTGCTCAGTGAGTATTAATTTTTCTTTTATTGCTGGGTCTCGCTTGGCTGATGCCCCCCTCTTGTACCCTTTCTCTATTATAAATGTCTAATTTTGGGCTACATTTACATTTGTTCATAAAACACCCGCAGTTGTTCTACTATGTCTCATGTTTATGCACTCTGTTCTGCTTCTTTGGCTTCCTACGCATACTGTGGCTTTGTTTCACTCCTGAATTCTTTAATCCATTGACCCCACAGGTGTTAGGGCCACGTCTTTTCCCTCAGGTCATCTCGTGCCTGCACCTACCCAATATGTTTGCCACATCACATGTCTTGTGTATGTTATTGTTATTTCTCACCCACGTCTCTCTTTTTCCCCCCAAACCTGTCCCCGCTATAGAAATAGGTCGCCTTTCTTCTTTACTTGCTTTCCTTTTCTTTCTCTCTCTCTCTCTCTCTCTCTCTCTCTCTTTGGCCTCTTTAGTGGCCTCCTCTTTAGTCTCTCTAGCTAGTCGAGGTGTTGTATTCTTTTACTGCTTTGCTGACTGTATTTTGACTCACCATGAAGTTGACGGTTCTAACTCTTAATGTGAATTCACCCACTAGAAGAACCATGGCTATTCAATATTTCCACCGACGGAAATCTAATATCACCATGCTCCAAGAGACCCACCTCAGAACTCCTCACCTCTCTCTCTCTTCTAAACAATATCCCAATGTATTTTACTCCTCGATGACTGCTAAACGACGGGGCACCGCGATCATGATTAACCAAAATACACCTATCACTGCACACGATACTATCTCTGATCAGCAAGGCCACTTCCTTATTCTCACAGGAACATTTAACCAAGCCCCTATTATTTTAGCCTCAGTGTATGCCCCTAATGGGCAACAGAGCTCCCTTTATGCTACCTTCTTCAACCACCTTGCCCGACTTCCTCGGGAGCTCACTATTATTGGAGGGGATTTTGATACAATTTTGGATCCTAAACTTGACAGGTCTCACTCCGCCCACACACCCCTAGACATGCCAAATGTCTAAGCAACTTCTCTCACAACTTGCCCTTAATGCTCTCTATGATGCATGATGGGTACAATACCCCTCTGCTAGAGGATTTACGCAGTATTCCCCCCCCCCCCCCCCATGATTTTCACACTTGCATAGATTATTTTTTCATTGATCATGCCACTACCCAGACACTTCTTGGGGCCATATCCTCTCTATACCTTGGTTCGATCATATGGCCGTGGAATTGGAAATTTCCGCACAACTTGGTCCCCAACCTACCCGCCACTGGCAGCTTAACGAATCTCTCCTTTTAAAACAGTTCAAAATTGTCGATCTTACTGCAGCTCTCACAGACTTTATTTACTATCAATGCCACCACTGATATTTCCCCTCCTACCATATGGGAAGCCCACAAGGCTACCATTCGAGGTACCCTTATCAGCTTAGTGGCTTCACACAAAAAAGCAGAACAGGTACCCCAAAAATCGCACCTACTTCAAGATCCTTGCTGTTAAAGGACAATTATCACTAATCCTCCGAAAAATGCAGCTAAATCTCTCTTATGGGTTCGGAAAACTTTTTACGAGAAGTCTAATAAAGCGACACCCTGTTAGTCAAGTTCGCGTCAAACGCACCCGTAACTGTATTCACACGCTAAAATGTCTTGACGGTACTATCACACATGACCCTCAAGCAATGGCACAGCAATTCCGGATGTTTTACGAACCTCTCTATAATCTCTCCCGTGATCCCGCTACCTCAGCTCCAACCTCTATCACCCGTTACTTGGATTCCTGCTCTCTACCTGAACTATCTGCGGCCCAACTTCACACTCTCAATTCAGCGGTCAATGATGAGGAAATTAGAGCTGCTATCAAGTTACTGCGCTGCTCTGCGGCACCGGGCCCTGGCGGCTTTACTACCCTTTATTATAAAAAGTTTACTGAACCCCTAATTCCCATGCTTCTTCCCTTTTTCAACTCGCTATTAGAGGGCGGTTCACTCGATGACGCCACAACCAGGACCAACATAACAGTCATCCCAAAACCCCAGAGAGACCCCACGGAGATTGTAAATTATAGACCAGTCTCTCTCCTGAATGCTGACCTGAAGCTTTTTGCTAAAATTCTTGCCATGCGACTCGCCCCTATGCTGCCATCCTTGATTCATTCGGATCAGATGGGCTTCATTCCCAATAGACAAGCATCTGACAATACGAGACGATTGATAAACCTCATCCACTTACAGCAGCAACAAGCTGGTGGTGGCGCTCGATGCTGAAAAAGATTTTGACAGGGTAGCTTGGCCTTTTTTACATCCAACCCTATCTACTATGGGATTTGAGGGCGCCTTTCGCCAAGAGGTTAATTCCCTGTATCATAGTCTGACCGCTTCAGTTTTGGTAAATGGCCTTTCATACGAACCCTTTCAAATTAATAACGGAACCCATCAGGGATGCCCCCTTTTTCCTCTATTGTTCGCTCTCGTCATGGAACCATTGGCCGCGAAGATTTGGTTAAATAACAATATAACGGGTATAGCGGTGGGACATATGAATCATAAGATAGCATTATATGCGGACCACGTGATTCTAACTCTGACCAATCCTACTACTTCCCTCCCAACCCTGTTTACTGAAGCTCGCACCTATGGTCAATATTTGAACTATAACATTAATACTGACAAAACGTAATTTCTAGATTTAAATATACCACATCTGATCTACATTTGTTACAAGCTGAATATCCTTTTCGATGGCAACATAGCAAACATAAACACTTCCGGTGTTTACCTTACTAAATCGTATAGACAGCTGTATGCTGCTAACTTCCCGATATTGCTGGCTTCCATCAAATCGGACCTCTCGGCCTGGGACAAACAGTTTATCTCATGGTTCGGTCGCACTACGGCAGTCAAGATGAACGTTCTCCCCCCGCTTATTGTACCTCTGGCAAACACTCCCTATTCATATCCCCACATCAACCCTCAAACATCTGCAATGTGAGATTTCAAATTTTATAAGGGCGGGTAAGAAACAGAGAGTTAAAATGCAAATATTACAAAAACACCAGCATTATAGGGGTGTGGGCATTCCTGACCTCCTTAAGTAATTGTGAGCCATCCAATTGACCGCCTGTGTGCATTGGCATTCCCCTACAAACCAGAAAGCATGGACGCACATTGAAGCTCACACTCAGTTTATTCTCCCTCTACCCTGTTATGGTGCTCCCCCTCTAACCGCCCGACCTCTATCTTCCTCCTCCCTATGATACGGTTCCCAGTATCCATCTGGGATTTCTGTATACGTTTTTATAAACTTTGCTCATTTCACTCACTACTAGTCCCCCTTTGGAACAATCCTGCCTTATCGCAGGTTTGGATCACCGTCAATTTCAGTTATGGACTAACCGCAACCTCTTATTTCCTCTGGACATCAGGGTCTTTCACCAATATTTACAAATTAGGCAATACTATTACTCCCTCGAGCGTCCTACTCTGACTACGTCCACTTCAACTATTGAATCTTTATGTCGTCACCATCAGTCATCTAAAAGGCTTATTTCATCTCTGTATCAACTCCTGTTGACCCACAACCAAACCCCATAAGAATCCCATGAGTTGGCCTGGGAAAAGGATGTAGGTGAGGAGCTCACTCCTGCAGCATGGTCCCAAATCAAACAGGCAATAACAAAATGCTCGATCTCCGTGCGCATAAAAAAGAATGCATATAAGATCTATATTCGCTGATACCTAGTTCCTACCCACCTCCAGGCTATTTATCCCAACACGCTGGATCTTTGCTGGCGTCAGTGGACTTTTTTTTTACATATTAGGTGGACATGCCCTTATATTAGTCAATATTGGAAGGAAATACATAAGTTGATAAAAAATATCACTGACTTTGACATGCCCTATTCACCCTTATATTCACTTTTAACTAGACCGATTACCCACCTCCCACAACCCACACATAAAGTGATCACCCACATACTCAATACAGCTAAGTGCCATATTGCAGCAAATTGGAAGAAAATCACTTCTCCCTCCTTACCTGCTACCAGCAACGCTATCTGGTCGACCTACAGACTAGAGCAAATCTCCTCAGTAATTCACGATACTCCGACTCAATTTGTTCGCGTTTGGTCACCTTGGACCACCTACCATGAGGCCCAACCCCCTCTAGCGCCCATTTCACTTATTTATACCTCGTACTGATAAAGCGTGCACACCTCAGCTGGCTATCCTTCTATCTTCTAGTTCTCTATTCTCCCATCCTTCTATCCTTTTATCCTCCTATTCTTCCATTCTTCTCTTCTTCTATTTCACTGTTCCTCTATTCCCTTCTTCCTTTCTCCCTTTCTTCTGTCTCTCTTTTCTGCTCTTTTTTCATACACCTTTCTGGTTATTGATCTGATTGTTCTCCCCCATTTAGAAAAAAAGAAAATTCTGCTCTATTTCAGCATTTTGATATGTTACGCCTTTACTGATGTATCTTATTGCCTCTAAGATTTTTAATTCCAACTCCTTATTGTCTACATTATTGTGTATACTGTTTTGTTTATGGAGATTTTGGATATGACTGATGTAACTTTTTTCTGCTATGCTCAATAAATGTAAAAAAAGAAAAGAAAAAGAAAGAAGGGACCAGTGTGCAGGCTCCATGCGGGCCTCCTCCTCTCTGTGACTCAGTAGACACTAATACTATTCCAGAGTCTGATGTACATACACAGGTCACCAGAAACATGGCACCCGCTCCATGTTTCCTGTGATTTCTCTACTGCGCACAGGCAAATGGTGCCTGCACTTTATGCCCAGTGATTTCTGCAGTGCTGGACTCTGGAGAGGTAAGTATAATGTATGGGTGCAGGGCGTCCGGTGGGTCCTGTGTGCACCACATACCCTGCAATACTTCTAAATACGCCCTTAGATGGCGGAGGACCTGTGTCAAAATCGCTTTAAGTACCGCACATGCGTGGCTGCATCTGGACCACTTTGGGTACCCAGGTCTGTCAGGGAGGCATAGCCAAACCCCCACAATGACATGATCGATGGGATGGTCAGTCACCTGCAGCAGAGCAACTCAGACTATGCTGTATTCACATTGTGGTGTGACCAAGACCCCATCCTTAGCCATTACTGGGGCCTGTTCCATACTATTATATTGCGCATGACGTCATGGCGTCTTAATCAGTCTCTGTGTACAAGCCATTAAACCAAAATAATCAAAACTGCTGCAATTAATGACACTGTTTTTACATATACAGTATTGGGTTGTTAATCGGTACGGAGAAGTGTTAGTTTGGGGTGCCGTTACTTGTAGGTTCATAAATCCTTTTCTGTAAACCACTATTGATCATGATGATGGAAAGCATTTTGATGCTTTTAGGACGTAACATAAAACGTACCATTGGCAGAAATCCCGAGGACAGAACAAGTGACCTTTGTATAAATTTGCATTAACATGCATTGGTAATAACCTAGCAGCCTCATTCTGCAGATTATGAAAGGCAGTGACAAAGTGGCATTGACACTTGTCAGAACAGGTGAGGTTTCATCAAGAACATGACATTTGGAAAGAACAAATATTAGCACATGGCAGATGTGTGCTTTGTCTGTGAGAACTGTAATCAAATTAAATACATGTTTCTATTACTACCGTATTTTTGCTGCTTTATTTTTAGATGACATTTTACGCTATTGTACTCTACTATTAAAAATCATAATCTGATAATATTAAATATTAACATTTAATAGATGTTCTGTTAGAGATGATAAGTGAATGCAGTGTCGGACTGGGGCATGGAGGGCCCACAGGGGGAATGCAGTGATAGGGGCCCATACTTAGGGGTGTGGTCAGCCTACAAAGGGGGTGTGGCCAACCCCCACAGAAGCTTGAAATACACAATAGTCTTGTGCAGTGTAATGCAACATATCTACCATGTATAATACAAGTGCACAGTCTGGAACCTGATCCCTAGAGGAAGGAGTGGGCCTTCGGAGCAGTGGGGCCCATCGGTGGTTTCCCCTGTACCCCTGTGGGCCAGTCCGACCCTGAGTGAATGTATCCTCCAGAATCCAAGTCAAATTACTCACTCTCACCTACAGGCTCCTCAACACCACCAATCCCTTATACATCTCAAACATAAGCTCAACATACTCTCGCCCTGTTCGGTTGGGGCCACACATTGGGTTTTAGCGGGTCTCGTTCAGCGGGACCCGCTCGTCAGGAAGGAGCCTGCACATGGGCTCCTATGCGGCCGCCCACACATATGCGGCAGTGCCACACCCACCGGACCCAGCTGCAGCATGCTGCGGTTGAGCAGGATGACAGGACAACTGGATTTCAAGTAGAACACATACATTTGAATGTACTGTATGTGTTCGCACTGGCCGGGTGCTGTTCTGCGGCATCCAGGGAAAAGGCAATGTGTGAGTCCACATAGCGTTTTCGCCGTACCCGGGTCCTGCGAAACGAGTCTGGCCCTAACCTTAGACCTAGCTCCAACATATGCCTCGTATCCTCTCAGATGACCAAATCTCACTTCCACCTTTAATTGGTTTGCTGTATTTAAAAAATAGAAAACCATACACAGTGGGGGTGTGGCCATAATGAGGAGGCATGGCCATGCTCCCTCCTAAAAAAAAGTTTAAAAAACTCTGGGACCCCTTTGCAAGCAACACATACTGTTGTGTAATGGAAAAAGCTGTAGGGACGCTGATATAGCTGCTTTTTTAACACTCATGTCATCAGCTGACACTCAAATGCCCATTAAAATATTTCTACTGTATGCCACACAGTGCCCCAATTCACATTATGTGACATCATGTGCCCTAAAACCACATTATATGCCACATGGTGCCACATTTCACATTATACACCACAAAGTGCCCCCAATTCACATTATAAACCACACAGTGTCCCAATTCACATTATACACTGCACAGTGCCCCAATTCACATTATACACAGTACAGTGCTCCCAATTCACATTATATACAGCACAGTGCTCTCAATTCACATTATACGCCGCACAGTGCTCCCAATTCACATTATACACAGCACAGTGCCCCCCAATTCACATTATACACAGCACAGTGCCTCCAAATCACATTATACATAGTAGAGATGAGCGGGTTCAGTTCCTCTGAATCCGAACCCGCCCGAACTTCAGTTTTTTCTTCACGGGTCCGAGCGACTCGGATCTTCCCGCCTTGCTCGGTTAACCCGAGCGCGCCCGAACGTCATCATCCCGCTGTCGGATTCTCGCGAGGCTCGGATTCTATCGCGAGACTCGGATTCTATATAAGGAGCCGCGCGTCGCCGCCATTTTCACACGTGCATTGAGATTCATAGGGAGAGGACGTGGCTGGCGTCCTCTCCGTTTAGAGAAGAGAGTGAGACAGTAGAGAGAGACACAGTAGTAGTAATTTTGGGGAGCATTATTAGGAGGAGTACTACTATACTACTACTACTTGCTGAAGTGATATAGATTAGATAGTGTGACTGTATTAATTATCTGACTTGTGGGGGAGACACTGACAGTGGGGAGCAGTTAGAGTCTGAGAGCAGGACTCAGGAGTACATATAACGTACAGTGCACACTTTTGCTGCCAGAGTCAGTGCCACACTGCCATTGTGACCACACTGACCACCAGACCAGTATAATATATTTTGGTATTGTCTGCTTAGGAGTACTACTTGCAAGTTGCTGATAGTATGACCAGTGACCTGACCACCAGTTTAATAATCAATCACCACCAGTTTAATATATATATATATATATATATATATATAATTGTATATAATATATATATATATAATATTGTATACCACCTACCCGTGGTTTTTTTTTTTTTCTTTCTTCTTTGTACATACTACTATAGTATAGTAGCTTACTGTAGCAGTCTGCGGTGCTGCTGAGCTGACAGTGTCCAGCAGGTCCGTCATCAGTCATTACATAATAAATATACATACCTGTCCGGCTGCAGTACTAGTGATATTATATTGATTTCATCTCATTATCATCCAGTCTATATTAGCAGCAGACACAGTACGTTAGTCCACGGCTGTAGCTACCTCTGTGTCGGCACTCGGCAGTCCATCCATAATTGTATACCACCTCCCCGTGGTTTTTTTTTTTCTTTCTTCTTTGTACATACTACTATAGTATAGTAGCTTACTGTAGCAGTCTGCGGTGCTGCTGAGCTGACAGTGTCCAGCAGGTCCGTCATCAGTCATTACATAATAAATATACATACCTGTCCGGCTGCAGTACTAGTGATATTATATTGATTTCATCTCATTATCATCCAGTCTATATTAGCAGCAGACACAGTACGTTAGTCCACGGCTGTAGCTACCTCTGTGTCGGCACTCGGCAGTCCATCCATAATTGTATACCACCTCCCCGTGGTTTTTTTTTTTCTTTCTTCTTTGTACATACTACTATAGTATAGTAGCTTACTGTAGCAGTCTGCGGTGCTGCTGAGCTGACAGTGTCCAGCAGGTCCGTCATCAGTCATTACATAATAAATATACATACCTGTCCGGCTGCAGTACTAGTGATATTATATTGATTTCATCTCATTATCATCCAGTCTATATTAGCAGCAGACACAGTACGTTAGTCCACGGCTGTAGCTACCTCTGTGTCGGCACTCGGCAGTCCATCCATAATTGTATACCACCTCCCCGTGGTTTTTTTTTTTCTTTCTTCTTTGTACATACTACTATAGTATAGTAGCTTACTGTAGCAGTCTGCGGTGCTGCTGAGCTGACAGTGTCCAGCAGGTCCGTCATCAGTCATTACATAATAAATATACATACCTGTCCGGCTGCAGTACTAGTGATATTATATTGATTTCATCTCATTATCATCCAGTCTATATTAGCAGCAGACACAGTACGGTAGTCCACGGCTGTAGCTACCTCTGTGTCGGCACTCGGCAGTCCATCCATAATTGTATACCACCTACCCGTGGTTTTTTTTTTTCTTTCTTCTTGATACATACTACTATAGTAGCTTACTGTAGCAGTCTGCGGTGCTGCTGAGCTGACAGTGTCCAGCAGGTCCGTCATCAGTCATTACATAATAAATATATATACCTGTCCGGCTGCAGTACTAGTGATATTATATATATATATATATATATATATATTGATTTCATCTCATTATCATCCAGTCTATATTAGCAGCAGACACAGTACGGTAGTCCACGGCTGTAGCTACCTCTGTGTCGGCAGTCGCTCGTCCATCCATAAGTATACTAGTATCCATCCATCTCCATTGTTTACCTGAGGTGCCTTTTAGTTGTGCCTATTAAAATATGGAGAACAAAAATGTTGAGGTTCCAAAATTAGGGAAAGATCAAGATCCACTTCCACCTCGTGCTGAAGCTGCTGCCACTAGTCATGGCCGAGACGATGAAATGCCAGCAACGTCGTCTGCCAAGGCCGATGCCCAATGTCATAGTACAGAGCATGTAAAATCCAAAACACCAAATATCAGTAAAAAAAGGACTCCAAAATCTAAAATAAAATTGTCGGAGGAGAAGCGTAAACTTGCCAATATGCCATTTACCACACGGAGTGGCAAGGAACGGCTGAGGCCCTGGCCTATGTTCATGGCTAGTGGTTCAACTTCACATGAGGATGGAAGCACTCAGCCTCTCGCTAGAAAACTGAAAAGACTCAAGCTGGCAAAAGCACCGCAAAGAACTGTGCGTTCTTCGAAATCCCAAATCCACAAGGAGAGTCCAATTGTGTCGGTTGCGATGCCTGACCTTCCCAACACTGGACGTGAAGAGCATGCGCCTTCCACCATTTGCACGCCCCCTGCAAGTGCTGGAAGGAGCACCCGCAGTCCAGTTCCTGATAGTCAGATTGAAGATGTCAGTGTTGAAGTACACCAGGATGAGGAGGATATGGGTGTTGCTGGCGCTGGGGAGGAAATTGACAAGGAGGATTCTGATGGTGAGGTGGTTTGTTTAAGTCAGGCACCCGGGGAGACACCTGTTGTCCGTGGGAGGAATAGGGCCGTTGACATGCCTGGTGAAAATACCAAAAAAATCAGCTCTTCGGTGTGGAAGTATTTCACCAGAAATGCGGACAACATTTGTCAAGCCGTGTGTTGCCTTTGTCAAGCTGTAATAAGTAGGGGTAAGGACGTTAACCACCTCGGAACATCCTCCCTTATACGTCACCTGCAGCGCATTCATAATAAGTCAGTGACAAGTTCAAAAACTTTGGGCGACAGCGGAAGCAGTCCACTGACCAGTAAATCCCTTCCTCTTGTAACCAAGCTCACGCAAACCACCCCACCAACTCCCTCAGTGTCAATTTCCTCCTTCCCCAGGAATGCCAATAGTCCTGCAGGCCATGTCACTGGCAATTCTGACGAGTCCTCTCCTGCCTGGGATTCCTCCGATGCATCCTTGCGTGTAACGCCTACTGCTGCTGGCGCTGCTGTTGTTGCTGCTGGGAGTCGATGGTCATCCCAGAGGGGAAGTCGTACTCGTAAGCCCACTTTTACTACTTCCACCAAGCAATTGACTGTCCAACAGTCCTTTGCGAGGAAGATGAAATATCACAGCAGTCATCCTGCTGCAAAGCGGATAACTGAGGCCTTGGCATCCTGGGTGGTGAGAAACGTGGTTCCGGTATCCATCATTACTGCAGAGCCAACTAGAGACTTGTTGGAGGTACTGTGTCCCCGGTACCAAATACCATCTAGGTTCCATTTCTCTAGGCAGGCGATACCGAAAATGTACACAGACCTCAGAAAAAGAGTCACCAGTGTCCTAAAAAATGCAGCTGTACCCAATGTCCACTTAACCACGGACATGTGGACAAGTGGAGCAGGGCAGGGTCAGGACTATATGACTGTGACAGCCCACTGGGTAGATGTATGGACTCCCGCCGCAAGAACAGCAGCGGCGGCACCAGTAGCAGCATCTCGCAAACGCCAACTCTTTCCTAGGCAGGCTACGCTTTGTATCACCGCTTTCCAGAATACGCACACAGCTGAAAACCTCTTACGGCAACTGAGGAAGATCATCGCGGAATGGCTTACCCCAATTGGACTCTCCTGTGGATTTGTGGCATCGGACAACGCCAGCAATATTGTGTGCGCATTAAATCTGGGCAAATTCCAGCACGTCCCATGTTTTGCACATACCTTGAATTTGGTGGTGCAGAATTTTTTAAAAACGACAGGGGCGTGCAAGAGATGCTGTCGGTGGCCAGAAGAATTGCGGGACACTTTCGGCGTACAGGCACCACGTACAGAAGACTGGAGCAACACCAAAAACGCCTGAACCTGCCCTGCCATCATCTGAAGCAAGAAGTGGTAACGAGGTGGAATTCAACCCTATATATGCTTCAGAGGTTGGAGGAGCAGCAAAAGGCCATTCAAGCCTATACAATTCAGCACGATATAGGAGGTGGAATGCACCTGTCTCAAGCGCAGTGGAGAATGATTTCAACGTTGTGCAAGGTTCTGCTGCCCTTTGAACTTGCCACACGTGAAGTCAGTTCAGACACTGCCAGCCTGAGTCAGGTCATTCCCCTCATCAGGCTTTTGCAGAAGAAGCTGGAGACATTGAAGGAGGAGCTAACACGGAGCGATTCCGCTAGGCATGTGGGACTTGTGGATGGAGCCCTTAATTCGCTTAACAAGGATTCACGGGTGGTCAATCTGTTGAAATCAGAGCACTACATTTTGGCCACCGTGCTCGATCCTAGATTTAAAACCTACCTTGGATCTCTCTTTCCGGCAGACACAAGTCTGCTGGGGTTGAAAGACCTGCTGGTGAGAAAATTGTCAAGTCAAGCGGAACGCGACCTGTCAACATCTCCTTCTTCACATTCTCCCGCAACTGGGGGTGCGAGGAAAAGGCTCAGAATTCCGAGCCCACCCGCTGGCGGTGATGCAGGGCAGTCTGGAGCGACTGCTGATGCTGACATCTGGTCCGGACTGAAGGACCTGTCAACGATTACGGACATGTCGTCTACTGTCACTGCATATGATTCTCTCCCCATTGAAAGAATGGTGGAGGATTATATGAGTGACCGCATCCAAGTAGGCACGTCACACAGTCCGTACTTATACTGGCAGGAAAAAGAGGCAATTTGGAGGCCCTTGCACAAACTGGCTTTATTCTACCTAAGTTGCCCTCCCACAAGTGTGTACTCCGAAAGAGTGTTTAGTGCCGCCGCTCACCTTGTCAGCAATCGGCGTACGAGGTTACTTCCAGAAAATGTGGAGAAGATGATGTTCATTAAAATGAATTATAATCAATTCCTCCGTGGAGACATTGACCAGCAGCAATTGCCTCCACAAAGTACACAGGGAGCTGAGATGGTGGATTCCAGTGGGGACGAATTGATAATCTGTGAGGAGGGGGATGTACACGGTGATATATCGGAGGATGATGATGAGGTGGACATCTTGCCTCTGTAGAGCCAGTTTGTGCAAGGAGAGATTAATTGCTTCTTTTTTGGTGGGGGTCCAAACCAACCCGTCATTTCAGTCAGTCGTGTGGCAGACCCTGTCACTGAAATGATGGGTTGGTTAAAGTGTGCATGTCCTGTTTATACAACATAAGGGTGGGTGGGAGGGCCCAAGGACAATTCCATCTTGCACCTCTTTTTTCTTTAATTTTTCTTTGCGTCATGTGCTGTTTGGGGAGTGTTTTTTGGAAGGGCCATCCTGCGTGACACTGCAGTGCCACTCCTAGATGTGCCCGGTGTTTGTGTCGGCCACTAGGGTCGCTTATCTTACTCACACAGCTACCTCATTGCGCCTCTTTTTTTCTTTGCGTCATGTGCTGTTTGGGGAGTGTTTTTTGGAAGGGCCATCCTGCGTGACACTGCAGTGCCACTCCTAGATGGGCCCGGTGTTTGTGTCGGCCACTAGGGTCGCTTATCTTACTCACACAGCTACCTCATTGCGCCTCTTTTTTTCTTTGCGTCATGTGCTGTTTGGGGAGTGTTTTTTGGAAGGGCCATCCTGCGTGACACTGCAGTGCCACTCCTAGATGGGCCCGGTGTTTGTGTCGGCCACTAGGGTCGCTTAGCTTACTCACACAGCTACCTCATTGCGCCTCTTTTTTTCTTTGCGTCATGTGCTGTTTGGGGAGTGTTTTTTGGAAGGGTCATCCTGCATGACACTGCAGTGCCACTCCTAGATGGGCCCGGTGTTTGTGTCGGCCACTAGGGTCGCTTATCTTACTCACACAGCTACCTCATTGCGCCTCTTTTTTTCTTTGCGTCATGTGCTGTTTGGGGAGTGTTTTTTGGAAGGGCCATCCTGCGTGACACTGCAGTGCCACT
Organism: Pseudophryne corroboree; assembly: GCF_028390025.1. Lineage (NCBI taxonomy): Eukaryota > Metazoa > Chordata > Amphibia > Anura > Myobatrachidae > Pseudophryne > Pseudophryne corroboree. Next base: position 92,107,454 of record NC_086444.1, on the reverse strand, counting down.
CCTAGATGGGCCAGGTGTTTGTGTCGGCCACTAGGGTCGCTTAGCTTACTCACACAGCTACCTCATTGCGCCTCTTTTTTTCTTTGCGTCATGTACTGTTTGGGGAGTGTTTTTTGGAAGGGCCATCCTGCGTGACACTGCAGTGCCACTCCTAGATGGGCCCGGTGTTTGTGTCGGCCACTAGGGTCGCTTAGCTTAGTCATCCAGCGACCTCGGTGCAAATTTTAGGACTAAAAATAATATTGTGAGGTGTGAGGTATTCAGAATAGACTGAAAATGAGTGGAAATTATGGTTTTTGAGGTTAATAATACTTTGGGATCAAAATGACCCCCAAATTCTATGATTTAAGCTGTTTTTTAGTGTTTTTGAAAAAAACACCCGAATCCAAAACACACCCGAATCCGACAAAAAAAATTCGGTGAGGTTTTGCCAAAACGCGGTCGAACCCAAAACACGGCCGCGGAACCGAACCCAAAACCAAAACACAAAACCCGAAAAATTTCAAGTGCACATCTCTAATACATAGCACAGTGCCTCCAATTCACATTATACACAGCACAGTACCTCCAATTCACATTATTATTTATTATCAGTTATTTATATAGCGCACACATATCCCGCAGCTTTACAGAGAATATTTGTCCATTCACATCATTCCCTGCCGCAGTGGAGCTTGCAGTCTAACTTTTCTACCGCCTGTACACACATACACATTCACGCTAGGGTTCATTTTTGTTGGTTGGGAGCCTGAGTACCCAAAGGAAAACCACACAAGCACGGGGAGAATATGCCAAACTCCACACAGTGCCATGGTGGGAATCGAACCCATGACTGTGGCACTGTGAGGCAGTAATGCTAACCATTACACCATCCATGCTGCCCCCAATTCACATTATATACTGCACAGTGCTCTCAATTCACATTATACACCGCACAGTGCCCTCAATTCACATTATACACAGCATAGAGCCCCCCTATTCACATTATACACAGCACAGTGCCTCCAATTCACAGTATACACAGCACAGTACCTCCAATTCACATTATACACCACACAGTGCCTCCAATTCACATGATAAGCCGCACAGTACCTCCAGTTCACATGATACGTTGCACAGTGCCCCCAATTCACATTATATAGTGCACAGTGTCCCCAATTCACATTATACGCTGCACAGTGCCTCCAATTCACATTATACCCTGCACAGTGCCCCCCAATTCACATTATACACAGCACAGTGCTCCCAATTCACATACATAGCACAGTGCCCCCAATTCACATTATACACAGCACAGTGCACCCAATTCACATCATACACCACACAGTGCCCCAATTCATATCATACACCCCACAGTGCCCCCAATTCAGATTATACACAGCACAGTGCCCCAATTCACATTATACACCACACAGTACCCCAATTCACACTATACACAGCATAGTGCCCCCAGTTCACATTATACTCCACACAGTGCCTCCAATTCACAGTATACACAGCACAGTACCTCCAATTCACATTATACACCACACAGTGCCCCCAGTTCACATGATACGCTGCACAGTGCCCCAGTTCACATGTTATGCTGCACAGTGCCCCCAATTCACATTATACGCTGCACAGTGCCCCAATTCACATTACACACCACAGTGTCCCCAATTCACATTATACACTACACATTGATCAAAATCACATTATATGCTGCACAGTGCTCCCAATTCACATTATACACTGCACAGTGCCCCAATTCACATTATATGCTGCACAGTGCCCCCAATTCACAGGATATGCCACACAGTGCCCCACTTCACATTGTATACCACAGTGTCCCAATTCACATTATACACTACACAGTGCCCCCAATTCACATTATACACAGCACAATGCCCCCCATTTCACATTATACACAGCACAGTGCCCCCAATTCACAACATACACCACACAGTGCCCCCAATTCACATTATACACTGCACAGTCCCCCCAATTCACATTATACACCGTGCACTGCCCCAATTCCCATTAAACACTGCACAGTGCCCCCAATTCACATTATACACAACACAGTGCCCCCAATTCACATTATACACTGCACAGTCCCCACAATTCACATTATACACATTGCAGTGAGCCTGATTCAGAGAAGTACACTAATGCAGCTGCAAGTGGGATTTCTCCGCAACACAACTGCATATATCAGTAAGTGAAGCTGTTGCCCAGAAATGAAAAGAAACGCCCACCGGAGCTACCACAACTCATTTGCAATTGCGTACACATAAGCAGCCTATACACAAGAACAAGGAACATCGGCTTAAGGGTAGACCTATTGCTACGCAGACTGGAACCGGCAGTAGTCACGCAGATGCCATGTTTTGACATGTTAGAGGTCGCAGCTAATGTCACACACACACCTGCGTTTTTACAATCACTCCCAACTAACACCATGTTATCACCTGCTATCCTATGGCGGCTCCAGAGGTGGGGTTGCAGGTCAGTTCAAATTTCATATAGGAAAGTCACATCAACTGCCATTTCAAACTGACTCACTGGCAGTTGGTGTGGCTCCACTATTTGAATTTTGAACTGAGCTGCAGCCCCACCTCTGGAGCTGCCCCTGCTCCTAACGGTCACTTCTTGTCAATCATTCTGCGATGAAATCCCCATTGCGTGCAGGTTAGCAGAAGCACCTTGATGCATGAGCAATGTGACCGTCTGACGATAATAGCGCAGTTCTAAGGAATATCAGCTTTGCATACTGAATCATGCCCAGTGCCCAATTGACATTATTGTTGTTCCCCCAATTTACAATATGTGCCACAATTCACATTATCTGATGCACAGTGCCCCCAAAATCACATTATATGCCACACAGTGCCCCAGAAATCACATTATATGCCACATAGAGCTCCCAATTCACATTATATGCCATACAGTGCTCCTAATTCAAATTAAATGCCACATAGTGCTCCCAATTCACATTAAAAGCCGCACAGTGCCCCCAAGTCACATTATATGCTGCACAGTGCTCCCAATTCAAATTAAAAGCCACACCATGCCCCCAATTCACATTATATGACACACAATGCTCCCAATTCAAATGAAACGCCACACAGTGCCACCAATTCACTTTATATGCCACGCAGTGCTCTCAATTCACATTAAACGCCGCACAATGTTCCCAATTCACATTATATGCCACATAATGCCCAAATACACTTTATATGCCTCATACTGCTCCCAATTCACATTATATGCCACAAAATAGCCCCAATTCACTTTCTATGCCACACAGTGCTCCCAATTCACATTAAGGCCTTCCTATGCCCCCAATTCACATTATATGCCCAAATGTGCATCCACATGACATTAAATATCACAATGTGCCCCCAATTCACTTTATACACCCCACTGTGCCCCAAAAGGACATAATACACCCCATTATGCCCCCAAATAACATCATATGCCCCACGTGCCCCTAAATAACATTATATACCCTACTGTGCCCCCATCTTAACAGATAACTACAGCTTCTTTCTTACTATTCTCTCTGAGGGGCAGGTGTACTATGTACTAAATGAAGTGGAGAGATATAAAGTATCAAACAATCAGCTCCTACCTGTCATTATTCAAATACAGCCTGTAACGTGACAGTTAGGAACTAGTTGACTGGTACTTTATCTCTCCCCACTGTATCACTCTAAAAGGTTTGGTAAATCTTATCCTGGCAGTGGAATGCCAGCGGGGGAGCACAACAAGCCCCTTGCGGGCTCACTACGCTCGCCACGCTACGGGATAGGTGGCGACGGGACAACCACGAGTGGGATTAGTCCCTGTTGGTCGACTGTCGTATTTTGAGGGACGTAGGATGTAGGGAGAGGTATTAGACCGCTGGTCACTTAACTACATCCCGTTACAAAGGTCACTGGGAAAAGCTGCGGACTCTGCTGATCATGTGCAGCTTGGCTTCTTCCATTTCTCCTGTTGCTGTCACCGCGACGCTCACCACAGTGCAGACCAGGGACTTTGGTAGGCAGTTTTTTCAATCAGTGGCCAGTGAGGGCCCCAGCTTCATAATAAACTGGGGCATTTGTGGGTTTAGAGGTCTGGGTTAGTGTCAGGGCCAGCAACAGAAACCTTGGGGCCCAGTATACTAACATCTCTGGGACCCATGTTATATGGAGAGGGACAAGATTTGTGCACATATTTATGATTGCCAGCCACCAGCACTGGTTTTGCCTGTAACATTGACTATAAATAATTTGAATTAGTCCTGGACCATCAATCCAAGGCGCCTCACAAGTGTACTGAGGCACCCCAGAGTGTTACGGCACTCAATTTGAGAACCACTGGTCTAGTGTGTACCCAGCTTAATTATTGCAGCTGGTCTGTGGGTTACAGCTCCTAGCTCAACTTCTGCAAAAAAAATGCAACAATGTAATCTTAGTGACAAGTTTCAGAGATTAGCTCTTTGTGTGACTGCTGCACAGGGATTGCGCAACCTCTATTCATAGGGCTGAATTCCATTAGGGGAGAAGTTCTCACCCCACAAAGAAGTGCAAGTATACTTGTATACCACACTTATCATACAGTTGGATTTGCAGATGTTTTCTTACAGTACCATACCCTCCAACTGTATCTTTTTGGCAGGTACAGTACTTTTTTTCTATGGTCTGTACTGATTTTTGACTTTCCATTTTTCCATTGACAGTATAGGAAATTTGGCATGTCCACGTCCCCTTTCCTAATTTGTACCGATTTTTATGTGTAAAATGTTGGAGGGTATGCAATACACTATTAGCACTATATACATAGAAACATAGAATTTTACTGCAGGCATCAGGGCCAGCAATAGAAATCTTGGGGCTCAGCACACTGATATCTCTGGGGCCCCCACAGCCCCCTTAACTTTGCAGAGGGGATCTTTTAAGAAAATGGAGCCTTTGACTGTCAGTGAGCCTGGCAGGTGGCTCTCCGGTGCCACTGGCAGGGACATACAGAAAAGCGCCAGCGCAGTGACATGCATAATACTGGTAATACAGCATGGACCACAGGGACTGGACAAAGTGATGGGGTAAAAGGAGGGGGGAGGGTTTAGGGGCCTGTTAATTGTTTTCCTACTTAGATGGAGCAGTTGGAGCATACACTTTAAAAAGCAATATTGGCGCTGTGGCCCTGTTATTTGTGTCCCTGATCCTTGGGGCCCCCCTGAACCTTGAGGCCCTGTACCAGTGTCCCCTTTGTCCCCCCCCCCGTCACCGGGCCTGTCTGTAATCACTGGAGGTGGTAGATTTTTCTGGTGGCTGCAGCCCTGCAGACCCTAGGTAAAATCTGCCACCGACTGATGTACTGTACGTAAACATATATATATTATTATTTAGTTGTCTTCTTTTCAATTCCGGGAGAACTTTATTGAAATAGCTGTATATTCCCAAAAGATAAATGTAAATGCACAAAACGAAAATACAGAACTGGCACCTCCTGCACGGCTCCCCCTGCCCGCAGACTGCAGAGCTCAGAGCAGGCGTTTCGCTTTTCAGTGACAGATCAAGATAACAAGTCCATGTGATTAGTATTGTAGAAAGTTAATAAAAAGTGATGATGAAGCAAGTGTCCCTGTGCGTGGTGGGAGCATGATGTAGGTGTGCGGAGCTGCTAACTGAAGGTAGTCTACTTCCTAAGGGGCTTATTTACAAAACAATGCGCCATGTGAGTGCATTTACCGGAGACACAAAGAGGCATATGAAGGTGGCATAACTATAGGGGGGACAGTTCTGAAAAGCAATGTTTAATCAATATGACCCAGGTCACAGTCCCCATTAATAATAATGCCAGAGGGCCGCAGTCCCCATTAACAGTAATGATCTTTAGCATCATTTAGGGGGACATTTACTAAGCAGTGATAACAGCAGAGAAGTGAGCTAGTGGAGAAATTTCCCCATCAACCAATCAGCAGCTCTGAATCATTTTATAGTATGCAAATTATAGATGTTACTTCAGTGTTGATTGGTTGCCATGGGCAACTTCTCCACTGGCTCACTTCTCTGCTCTTATCACTGCTTAGTAAATGTACCCCTTAGACTGCTATCTCCTGCATTATGATCTTCATGATTATCCCCTGGGCCTAAATCATAGGGTGAAAGGGTCTTGATAAATAGGCGCTGCAGGTGTATTACCTGTCTGTTCTATGAGGGGAATGTGTTGTTTGTAGTTTCGTTCTCTCTTAAGGTGCGTACATGCGGTGAGATCCTTGCTATGCCCAATTTTGACTATGGGGGTCATTCCGAGTTAATCGCTCGCTAGCAGTTTTTAGCAGCCGTGCAAACGCATTGTCGCCGCCCACTGAGGAGTGTATTTTCGCTTTGCAGAAGTGCGAACGCCTGTGTAGCAGAGCGCCTGCAAAATCGTTTAGTGCAAAACAAGACCAGCCCTATAGTTACTCTTCATGTGTGTTGATTCTAACGACGGAGGGACGCCTTTTGACGTCACACACCCGCCCAGCGAACACCCAGCCACGTCTGTGTTTTTTCTGCCACGCCTGCGTTTTTCTAAGCACTCCCTGAAAACGGTCAGTTGACACCCAGAAACGCCCACTTCATGTCAATCTTCCTGCGTACGGCCGTGCCACTGGAATGTTCTTTACACTCTATGCAAACCCACGATGCTCATTGTACCCGTACAACGCGCCTGCGCATTGCGGTGCATACGCATGCGCAGAAATGCCCATTTTTAGCCTGATCGCTGCGCTGCGAACAATGGCAGCTAGCGATCAACTCGGAATGACCCCCTATGAGATTTCCCTTGAACTCCCCCAGAGCCCAGATAGCACAGATTTTGACAGATCTGTACTTTGGATTTTGTCTATGTACGATTTTGACTAAGTGACAATTTTGACTATACTTTGTACTAGATAGTACACTAGATAGTCAAGGTTGACTTGCCTGCACAGTATATCTAGCCTTACGATACCGACCCCATGGGAGTGCGCATCGGGATCGAAACGGTATTGCAAGCTGCCTAACACCATGAGATATGCATTCACTTTCATTAAGATTTTGAGTATATAGTCAAAATCTTACAGATTTTTCTCACCGTGTCCTGGAGCCGTTATAGCTATGTTTTTTGATCATCTGCAGAATAATACATAGCCAGAAGTTGCCTATAACCTCCATTGCCCAGAAGAGGAAAATCTAATGTTTTTGCACATTTTTTTTTTAAATAAAGCTATTTGTGTTAATTTGGGTAAACAAAGGACAGGACAAGACATTGACAATGTACCGTAAATGTTCCAGCTCATCCTGTTCACACAAAAGGCTTTCTATGGAGTCCCCAATGCATCGCAGCCCTCCCCCGCTAGGTGCAGGGTTATTACACACGCGACTCCGTACCCTTCTTCCTGAGGTTCCTCGACACGCATTCCAGGGCGACCAGCAGCCCCAATTACCATCAATAACTCCTTAAATAAAAGGAAGACAATTAAAAACTGACACATTTTTATGAATTTACCGACATAAAATGGGCTTCAACATTTTCTGGCCCCCTCAGTTATATATCTGCAGGCGGAAGGGGAGGGGGGGGGGGAATCCAGTTGGCCTAAAAACCCTTTGTTATGTTCAAATCATATGATCTGCCCTGGCCAGAGTTTTATTACCCTGTCACTGTTGAGTAGACCCTGGCAGTGCCAGGGACTGGCCTAGGGGAGAGGAGGAGGGAAGCAGTAGTGCAGGGGGCGGAGCCAGCCACTGCCACTTTCGCAAGGCACACAAAACAAGCTGGCACTGCACTGGTAACCCTAACGGTAACTGTAAAGCTAACCCTAACTCCAACCTCAACTCTCCTGGAAATGTCGATGTTATGTCATTGTTTACATTTCCAATGTTGACATTCTGTCCATGTCAACATTTCGTCTGTGTCAATATGAATGATGTTGACATTTTAACCATGTAGACTTCATCAATGTCCACCCTGAATCTTACTGGCTCACTGTATTTTGAAGAGCAAATTACAGTATATTGAGGTCAAGTATTATTCTGGAGCTCACTGAAATCAGGGAAGAGGGGCATAGAGTCATGCAGTGAGGAGCTGAAGACCCAGCTAAATATTGCCAAAACACAAACACCATGAAGGTGTGCCGTTAACAGCATGACATAATAACCTCTAGGGCGGCGCTGTGGGGTGCAGGGTGTTTGGCAGGAAATAGTTTTGCATTTGAGCATCCCCTCATCCCTTCCCTTGCTCTGCCACTACTACTTACAGATACTCCAGTAACGAGATAGAATCCCAGCAATTACATTGTGTTCTAGCTCTGATTTTTGACAATCCCACCACAAATGAAACATCACATTACAAAATACAAAAAAGGAAGTTTAACCCTAAAGTAAAACAAAAAGGTCGAAATGTACAGAACATAAGACTTATGAAAACAGGGTTTAACAATGATATTCTGTGACGCAGAAGAATATAACAGCTGTTCATGACGTTTAGTGGTGTCAGACTCTGGCCTGATTGAGAGGTACAGTAGATGCAGTGTCGTTGTCGCACGCAGTTGGCTGGGAGATAACAACGGGATGTCTAAGCAGACACAGGTGTGTTAGTGGCAGCAGCTGCGTCCAAAGACAGTTGCTCACACCCACAAAGTATTGTGCACAATGGTGTCAAGATGCCATACATGTTGAGATCTCACTCCGAAACACATTGCTGTGACTGCTTACACACAGAGTGAGATGGGCATGCAGGAGACTGCTGCCGGAACACCTTGTCTGAAAACCCGGGCTTGCTTTAGACACAGTGCGCAACCTCAGCCTCGCTCCAATACGGAACTCACTCTGATATTTTATCTCTTACTTCTTTTTAAACTTTGTTTATTCTCAATGTGGGGCTGAATAAATTGTTCTAATTATTTAAGAATGGAGAATTGTTTTCTTTTTTTCATTTATATTCTTTTTTCCATTTATATGAAAACTCTGCACATCTGACTGTTAGGCGCCGGGGTCCGCATGTCCGCGTGGCCCGGCGCCTAGCAACTAGGGACGTCGTGCGCGTTCAGCCGTCGGCTCCCTAGCAACGCTAGACGCCGGGCGCGCTGAGCCGCACGGACCCTAGCAACGGGGACGCCACGGGCGGACCGCGTTCCCCGTTGCAGGGCCTAATTAACAAGCACACACACTTGTCCTCTGGCCGTGCAGCAAGGCAGCTGCACGGCATTTATTCCCAATCAGGCTCTAAGCAGCTGATTGGAGGACTCCCTGTTAAATACCTTCCCAGTACTTCTCACAGACGCCGGTAATAGCTTCCTGCATGCTACTTTGGTTTGCTGAGAGTCTGTTCCAGTCCTGCTGTATCCGGTCATTCCTGTCCTCAGAAGTCCTGTATTCGGGAGTTGTCATCTCATCCCAGGAAGTCGTTTGGTCCCAGTTGTCCTGACTGATCACCTTTGTATATCGAGTGGTGTTCCGTGAGTTGCGGCTCTGCCGTGTGTTGCGGCTCAGCCGCTTTATCTTTATATATTCTGTTTTTGGAGCATTTGCGGAGGGTTCCGCTTCCACAAGTCCTCTCTGGAACCCGGCGGTGCTGGGTAGGAGAAGTGGACAAGTGGATATTTTGGTTGTCCTTTTCCCTGGCGGTGTTTCCGCACATATTCTAGTTTTAAGTTAGCTTGTAGCCCCTGGCCTGGTTGTTTAGTCAGAGGGCCCCTTGTTATCACCCTGTCTCGGATTTCCCTTTGTCTCTCATTAAGACCTGGGGGGGCATCGGAGTTGGGCAGACATAATCCGCCCTTCAAACGCGGCTGCCATGGGCTCAAGCAACCATAGTCTCGCAGGGGATTTCCAACAGCACGGGTGAGACAACGGAGTTAGGGCGCCAGGGGCTATTTTCCATTCCCGCTCCCTTCCCCAGCATATCGTTCCAGTGCTCCGGTCCTCGCAAAAAGATCTCCTCAGACCAGAGTGCTGGAATCATAACATTATTACCGGCCATACCAAAAAATTAAAATTAAACAGGGCTTTAATTTTTTCCTCTCATTCAGTTTTTGTTAAAATTTTTTGGCCTCATGAATCCGACAGGTTTAGGGCCAAACCCTGGCCAGCTCTTAGTCAATCAGATTCAAGAACTTACTCAGATGGTTCAGGATCTTTCTCTTCGGGTGAGGTCGCAGGAAGATCTTTTGTGAGCCTCCCCAAAGGTAGTCCCCCTGAACCAAAGATGCATTTGCCTGACCGATTTTCTGGCGATAGAAAATAATTTTTTAGTTTTAAAGAATCCTGTAAACTTTATTTCCGTTTAAGACCTACTTCCTCTGGTTCTGAATCTCAGCGGGTTGGGATTATTATTTCTTTACTCCAGGGGGATCCTCAGACCTGGGCGTTCGGTTTAAGGGCAGAGGATCCTGCGTTGTTGTCAGTAGACGCTTTCTTTAAGTCTTTAGGGCTTTTGTATGATGACCCAGATAGAGAGGCGTCCGCTGAAAGTCAGCTGCGCGCTCTCAAACAAGGAAGAAATCCTGCAGAGGTTTATTGTACTGAATTTCGCCGTTGGTCGAACGACTGTGGCTGGAATGACCCAGCCCTGCGCAGTCAGTTTCGCCTCGGCTTATCAGAGTCTATTAAAGACAGTCTCCTCCAGTACCCCGCTCCTGAGACTCTCGATAAACTCATGGAGCTTTCTATTTAGATTGATCGTCGTCTCAGAGAGCGGAGGGCTGAAAGAGGAACACCTGTAAGGTCAAGTCCTTGTGTTTATTCCATTCCAGAAGACGTAGAGGAGCCCATGCAGATGGGTCTCTCCCGGCTGTCTCCTGAGGAAAGGGCCAGAAGGCAAAATTCCGGTCTTTGTTTGTACTGTGGTGGTAAGGGACATTTTGCTCGTAACTGTCCGAACAAGTCGGGAAACGCTTTGACCAGGTGAATTGTGAGGGGGTTCACCTAGGTCTGCAGCTTATCTCCTCGAATAACTCTCTTTTAGTCCCAGTTAAGGTTTCCTTTGGCAGCCTCAGTTCTTTGGTGTCGGCTTTTGTTGACAGTGGAGCTGCAGGAAACTTTATGGATTTAACTTGGGCTAAGGCCTTAGGCGTTCCTCAGTTACCATTGGGTAGGTGTGTCACCATGCATGGCTTAGATGGGAGTCCGCTTTCCAACGGGGTTATTACTCACCGTACACCTCCCGTAGTACTTACAGTAGGAGCTTTACATTCCGAAAAGATCGAGTTCTATCTAACACATTGCCCAGCAGTTCCAGTTGTTCTGGGTCACCCTTGGCTGGCCTTTCATAATCCCACCATTGATTGGCGGTCCGGGGAGATTTCACAATGGGGTACTTTTTGTGCTAAGGAATGTATTTCGTTTCCAGTTAGAGTAGCAGCTATCATTCCAGAAGTCATTCCTGTGGAATACCAGGAGTTTGCCGATGTATTCTCCAAAGGCAATGCGGACATTCTGCCTCCCCATCGGCCTTATGATTGTGCTATTGAGCTAATCCCTGGTGCCGCATTGCCAAAGGGGAGATTATATGCATTGTCCGGGCCAGAAACTTCGGCTATGAATGACTATGTTCAGGAGAGCTTACAGAAAGGTTTTATTAGACCATCAAAATCCCCTTTAAGTGCTGGTTTTTTCTTTGTGGAGAAAAAGGATGGCTCGCTTAGACCATGCATAGATTTTAGAGCCTTGAATAAAATCTCAGTCAAAAACACCTATCCTTTGCCGTTGATTTCTGTACTCTTTGATCAGTTACGTTCTGCTGTGATTTTTTCTAAAATTGACCTGAGAGGAGCTTACAACCTCATCCGAATTAAATCTGGAGATGAGTGGAAGACGGCTTTCAGTACTCAGTCGGGTCACTACGAATACCTGGTGATGCCGTTCGGCCTGTCTAATGCTCCAGCAGTTTTTCAAGACCTCATTAACGATGTGCTCCGTGACTTCCTAGGGAAATTCGTGGTCGTTTATTTAGACGACATCTTGATTTTTTCTGAATCGATGGAACAACATATCACCCAGGTGCGTCTGGTTCTTCAAAAGTTACGTGAGAATCATTTATATGCCAAGCTGGAGAAGTGTGAATTTCACGTCACGAAAGTATCTTTTTTAGGGTACATAATTTCCCCTCAGGGATTTTCCATGGAACCTAAGAAGCTTCAGGCCATCCTTAATTGGGCGCAACCCACCAATTTAAAAGCAATTCAGCGCTTTTTAGGGTTTGCGAATTATTATAGGAGGTTCATTCATTCTTTTTCTGACCTGGTTGCTCCCATTGTGGCTCTGACAAAGAAAGGAGCAGATCCTACCAACTGGTCGCATGAAGCTGAGTTGTCCTTCCGGGCCCTGAAACAAGCCTTTGTCTCAGCTCCAGTCCTCAGACATCCTAATCCGGAATTGCCCTTTGTTGTGGAGGTTGATGTCTCAGAGGTTGGAGTGGGGGCTGTCCTTTCTCAAAAGGATCCGGTGTCTTTGGACTTACATCCTTGTGCCTTTATGTCCAGGAAGTTCTCCTCCGCAGAATCCAATTATGACGTTGGTAATCGGGAGTTACTGGCGGTAAAGTGGGCTTTTGAGGAGTGGAGGCATTGGCTGGAAGGAGCAAAGCATACTATTTCGGTATTGACTGACCATAAGAACCTGCAATACATTGAATCAGCTAAACGGCTTAATGCCCGGCAGGCACGTTGGGCATTATTTTTTACTCGTTTCAAATTTATAATCACTTTCAGGCCTGGTTCCAAGAATACTAAAGCTGATGCCCTGTCACGTAGTTTTCTTCCGGTTCACAATAACAATCCTGTTGTTACCCCAATACTTCCATCTTCGGTCATCCGGGCAGGCCTCACACAGGATTTATTTACCCAGTTAAACCAGCTTCAACACCAAGCTCCTAGATTTACTCCTGCTGGTCGTCTTTACGTTCCTGAATTTTTGAGAGCTACTGTTTTAACTGAATTCCATGACAACAAGGTTTCAGGGCATCCGGGAATCACTAAGACATTGGAGTTAGTCTCTCGCTCAGTATGGTGGCCTAGTATGTCTAAAGACGTTAGGGAATTTGTTTTTTCATGTCAGGTTTGTGCACAGCATAAGGTTCCCCGTTCCTTGCCTATCGGGCAACTTATGCCCTTAAGTGTCCCTCTCAGGCCATGGTCTCATATTTCCATGGATTTTGTGGTTGACCTTCCCCTTTCAGCCGGATTCCGAGTCATATTGGTGGTAGTGGACCGTTTTAGTAAAATGGCTCATTTTATTGCTCTTCCCCGGTTGCCTTCTGCTCAAGGGTTGGCAGTTTTGTTCCTCCGCCATGTGTTTAGGCTTCATGGGTTACCCACTGATATTGTTTCTGATCGGGGTCCACAATTCATCGCACAATTCTGGAGATGTTTTTGTGCTTCATTAAAGATGAAACTGTCATTAACATCCGGTTATCACCCACAATCCAACGGGCAAACCGAACGCGTTAACCAGTCATTAAAACAATATCTGCGCTTGTATTCAGCCAAACTCCAGAATGATTGGTCCGAGTTTCTTCCTTTGGCTGAATTTGCTTACAATAATTCCTGTCATTCCTCCACTAAAGAGTCTCCATTCTTTTCAGTTTTTGGTTTTCACCCCAGAGCTAATTCTTTTTTTCATCATTCTCCAGTCTCCTCGCTGGCATTGACCTCCCATCTCAGAGCAATTTGGAAAAAAGTGCACCTTGCTCTCAGAAAAGCGGCCTTTCGAGAAAAGAAATTTTCTGACAGGCTCCGACGTCCTTGCACTTTTAAGGTGGGAGACAAGGTGTGGTTGTCAACTCGCAACATCAGGCTTCGACAATCCTCGGCTAGACTGGGACCCAAATTTATTGGACCATTTCTTATTATTAAAAGAGTCAACCCAGTTGCCTTTCGGCTACGTTTACCAAGATCTCTCAAGATTGGAAATACGTTTCATTGTTCCCTGTTGAAACAATACGTTTCTTCCAGTAGATTTCTTCGGAGGATCTCTCAGGGTAGATCTCCAGTGGATGTACAGGGACAACAGGAGTTCTTGGTAGAGAAAGTTCTTAATTCCAAATTGTCCCAGGGTCGGCTTTATTTTTTAGTTCACTGGAAAGGCTATGGTCCGGAGGAAAGGTCTTGGGTCCTAGATAAGGATCTTCATGCCCCTAGGCTCAAGAGGGCATTTTTTCAGGAATTTCCTCAGAAGCCTGGCTTTAGGGGTTCCTTGACCCCTCCTCAAGGGGGGGGTACTGTTAGGCGCCGGGGTCCGCATGTCCGCGCGGCCCGGCGCCTAGCAACTAGGGACGCCGTGCGCGTTCAGCCGCCGGCTCCCTAGCAACGCTAGACGCCGGGCGCGCTGAGCCGCACGGACCCTAGCAACGGGGACGCCACGGGCGGACCGCGTTCCCCGTTGCAGGGCCTAATTAACAAGCACACACACTTGTCCTCTGGCCGTGCATCAAGGCAGCTGCACGGCATTTATTCCCAATCAGGCTCTAAGCAGCTGATTGGAGGACTCCCTGTTAAATACCTTCCCAGTACTTCTCACAGACGCCGGTAATAGCTTCCTGCATGCTGCTTTGGTTTGCTGAGAGTCTGTTCCAGTCCTGCTGTATCCGGTCATTCCTGTCCTCAGAAGTCCTGTATTCGGGAGTTGTCATCTCATCCCAGGAAGTCGTTTGGTCCCAGTTGTCCTGACTGATCACCTTTGTATATCGAGTGGTGTTCCGTGAGTTGCGGCTCTGCCGTGTGTTGCGGCTCAGCCGCTTTATCTTTATATATTCTGTTTTTGGAGCATTTGCGGAGGGTTCCGCTTCCACAAGTCCTCTCTGGAACCCGGCGGTGCTGGGTAGGAGAAGTGGACAAGTGGATATTTTGGTTGTCCTTTTCCCTGGCGGTGTTTCCGCACATATTCTAGTTTTAAGTTAGCTTGTAGCCCCTGGCCTGGTTGCCCCTTGTTATCACCCTGTCTCGGATTTCCCTTTGTCTCTCATTAAGACCTGGGGGGGCATCGGAGTTGGGCAGACATAATCCGCCCTTCAAACGCGGCTGCCATGGGCTCAAGCAACCATAGTCTCGCAGGGGATTTCCGACAGCACGGGTGAGACAACGGAGTTAGGGCGCCAGGAGCTATTTTCCATTCCCGCTCCCTTCCCCAGCATATCGTTCCAGTGCTCCGGTCCTCGCAAAAAGATCTCCTCAGACCAGAGTGCTGGAATCATAACACTGACAGAGTATTCAAAGAAACCTTTATGTGAACAACTACCCACATTTACATGTAAGTGTTCAAGTACAGGCATAAGAAAAGCCGTGTTGCATTCTGAAGACTGTTGTAAAAAAACCTTTATGTGCACCCTATATTAGATACATATGTAAGTGTTCAAGTTCAGTCATAAGAAAAGCTGTGTTGCATTCTATTCTGAAGACGGTGTTGTAAAGAAACCTTTATGGGCATGGTATATTTGATACATATGTAAGTGTGAACTTTTTAATAGAAAAGAACTCAAGAAACTGAAGGTTTTAGCCAGCTCCATGAAAGGTGTTTCAGGATCTTTTCCCACTCCCCTTTTTCCTGAGAATACCATGTCCTGGAACTGTATAGTATGTTGGGTTAAAGCGCATTTCCCATACTGCAATTTCTTGATAAAACCCATGTAATAGAACACATACTAAATAAAGCTGGTGTAACATCTTACCTGCATCATCATTTACTAGAGAACCGAATTCACATGCAGAGCCATACGTGCTTAGCTTACAGTTGCACACACATTTTGTATCCACCACGGCAGGCACGCCTTTGTTCCTGCATGGCTTGCAGCGACACGAATTATCCTCAGCCATGTATTCCTCAATAGCTCGTTTCAGGAAAATTCTTTTAACTGAAGCACATGGCACCTCCTTTACCAGCTCATATAAAGGAACAAGCTTTAAAGAAAGCAAATCAAAACAATAAAACATTTTTACAAGGATCATTTGCTCCTATGTTAACAATGAATACAGTAATTAAAAGTCAATTCGGTGCAATAATATTGTATGATGGATAACGTCTATTACAAAAGCATACGCTTAAGAACCCTAAAGAGCCAGCAGCGGTATGCAAAGTTGCCCTCCAGGCTCCAGCCCGCTGTCAGATACACAGGCTAACTGGTTTGTTTGGTTAACAAGGCTTTGGAGAATGGGAAGATTTGTTGAGATGTGCGGGATTACTTCAAAGAACAAAATCAGAAACTTTACTGTATCATGAGCATGGTGCACAAATCAATAAACAAGGGTGGTCATTCCGAGTTGATCGCTAGCTGCATTCGTTCGCTGTGCAGCGTTGAGGCTAAAAAACGGCACTTCTGCGCATGCGTATGCGGTGCAATGCGCACACGCAACGTACTATTACAACGAACTATGTAGTTTCACACTGGGTCTAGCGATGCTTTTCAGTCGCACTGGCTGCCGCAGAGTGATTGACATGAAGTGGGCGTTTCTGGGTGTCAACTGACCGTTTTCAGGGAGTGTTCGGAAAAACGCAGGTATGCCAAGAAAAATGCCGGTGTGGCTGGGCGAACGCAGGGCGTGTTTGTGACGTCACAACAGGAACTGAACAGTCTGAAGTGATCGCAAGCACTGAGTAGGTTTTGAGCTACTCTGAAACTGCACAAAAAAACTTTGTAGCCACTCTGCGATCCATTCGTTCGCACTTCTGCTAAGCTAAAATACACTCCCAGTGTGCGGCGGCCTAGCGTTTGCACGGCTGCTAAAAACAGCTAGCGAGCGATCAACTCGGAATGACCCCCAAAGTGCACAAATGAACATGGGGTAACTAAATAAAATAAAAAAATCAGCACTGATATCCATATACAACAGTTGGTTATACTGCTACCTTTATTTCTGACACCTTGTACTTAAAACCCCAAAAGTTGATGGTTTATGAGGCTTGCTTCACGGTTTGTCCAGTATTTGTACGAAAAATGAAGATGAAGCCAGCTTTTGCCATGTTGCGCTACTGGAGGCTTCTGTCCTCCCTAAGCTTAGTCTAAGACACCTGTGTTATGTTGTGACCAGCGACTGGAGTGATGGGGCGGGGTTATCCCTGGTGGGTCCCGCTGTCCCTAAGCCGCATCCTCTACTATGCAGGGGTGTGCCCCAATCTGTCAGCAGGGTAACACTTACTGGCAGACTGTGTTACTTCTTTTTTTTCCCAAATACAGTATGTCCTCCTGGGGGTGGTTTCCATTCCTTTGACATACCCCCCATCCCAGTGAATGCTTCAAAGTCAGCAGCTCCATCTCCCGAACATGACCATAAGTGTCCCGCATGAAATTCCACCATAATGTATAATTTTTTATTCCGTCCTTAAGACTTTACTCCTATTGTGCCTCAGCCAAGTGACAGGGGGCAATGGATTGATACGGTTGTCATATTGGTTCTGTTTATAATATATATATGAGATTAGTAAAAAAAAAGTACTCTAAGGCTAATACTCATGATCACCACTAGAATTTAATTAGCTGAAATCGTGATAGAAATTCTGAATAATTAACCAAAGACTCGATCACCTTGCAGCGTGTCTCTCCTTGTTGTCCTAACAATGAGAACTGACAATCAACTGCGCTCTACACAGATGATCTCACCAGAACCATATGTGAAGGCAGCTGCACTGAAAGATACAGACAGATGTATTAAGCCTGGAGAAGTGATAAAGTGGAAGGTGATAACACACCAACCAATCAGCTCCTGTCATTTTTTAAACTCAGCCTGTAACTTGACAATTAGGAGCTGACTGGCTGGTGCTTTATCACTTTCCATTTTATCACTTCTCCAGGCTTAATACATCTATTCCATAATGCCGAGATGTGAATGAAAGTGTCCACATATGGGCTGACGGCTTGTGCATAGCTTCAGCTAAACAAAAAAAATAACCCCCCCCCCACACACACACACACTCCCGCCTCACACACTAACAGACTAAAAGGTCATTTAATTTCTTAAATGACAATTATTACTGACAGTATGAATGGTATCTGAGAAAGTCTTACTGAACTATCACATGGCAAAGCAGGAAGATGACAATGGATGGGGAGGGGCAACTCTCCATTCCCCCCCACCCCACTCACCACCACCAATGTGAGAATAGCCACCTCCGCTACTGGGCCTGTTCAACGTTCCTTGCGGACAATGGACAATACAAGCTCCCCCCATAAGAGCACAAGAGCAGGAGCCCTTGCCTTACTACAATGGGAAAGGTGCCTGACAAACCTAGAATTATACTACTCCCACTGAAAAGTAACGCTTTCCAGCAAACAGATAAGTGGGGAGCTTCCAGAAT
Source organism: Pseudophryne corroboree (assembly GCF_028390025.1). Classification (NCBI taxonomy): domain Eukaryota; kingdom Metazoa; phylum Chordata; class Amphibia; order Anura; family Myobatrachidae; genus Pseudophryne; species Pseudophryne corroboree. The sequence continues at coordinate 92,089,179 of NC_086444.1, read as the reverse complement.
CAAAGAGACAGATCCCGGACTATACCAGCCTCACTAATACCTCCTCACTACCCTGATGGGCTGCCTTGCAAAACAACTTGTCAATCAAGTGATGTCAAATGTGCTGTGAGCACTGCCCCCAGTTCACCCCCTCCAGTGGGCGGCCATCCCCCCAGCAACCAGATATCACCCTCAACACCTGGGCCTGCCTAAAGTGTGCTGGTGGCCATGGATGTGTTTATATAGACACACAGGCCCCCTTTATCAAGCATTTATCAAGCACTAAACTCCTTGGCGGTCCATTATCCCATGTGTATTAAAAGTCCCATCAGATTACACTGGCATGTACAGTATATGTGTGCCCTAAACACCTTGTCGGTCCATTATCCCATATGAAGCACCACATTGGTTAAATCTTTTACTGGAGCTTTAAATCAGTGATGGTCTAGCTCGTGATTGAGCTCTTTCTGTGTTATAAGCCGAAACACATCCGACAAATGCTCACATCAGGATCAGTAAGCCGAGTGATAAATAGCACGGTGATAAAGTACCAACCAATCAGCTCCTAACTGCCATGTTACAGGCTGTGTTTGAGAAATGACAGTTAGCAGCTGGTTGGCTGGTACGTTTTCACCGTGCTATTTATCACTCTCCAAGGCTTGATAAATCTGGGCCTAAAAGTCTTGGTTGGTCCATTATCCCATACAATATGTATTAGAAGTCACCTCAATCACCCTGACATTTATACAGTATATGGCTACTGAACATCTGGTTTGTCCATTATGCCATATAGTTTCTGTAGGGGCCTGGCAGTTCAGGGGAAGTCCCAAATAATGCCATAACCACACCTGCCAATGAAGTAGTGACTACAGCCTCCAGTGGCCATGCCCCCTCTCTTGCACCCAGACACCCTCCTTGACACCTGGGACTACCCAATGCCTCATGGCCCTGGATGTGTACATATTGATAATGAACACCTTGCTTGGTACATTATCCGGCATGTATTATAAGTCTCCACAGATTACCCTCACATGAATAATATATTTACTGAACTCCTTGGTCAGTCCATTATCCCATGTGTATTAAAAGTAGAGTCCCCTCAGATTACACTGGCATGTACAGTATATGTGTGCCCTAAATGCCTTGTCGGCCCATTATCCCATATGAAGCAGCACATTGGTTTCTCTATCGTCCTAAGTGGATGCTGGGGTTCCTGAAAGGACCATGGGGAATAGCGGCTCCGCAGGAGACAGGGCACAAAAAAGTAAAGCTTTACTAGGTCAGGTGGTGTGCACTGGCTCCTCCCCCTATGACCCTCCTCCAGACTCCAGTTAGATTTTGTGCCCGAACGAGAAGGGTGCAATCTAGGTGGCTCTCCTAAAGAGCTGCTTAGAGAAAGTTTAGTTTAGGTTTTTTTCTTTACAGTGAGTCCTGCTGGCAACAGGATCACTGCAACGTGGGACTTAGGGGGAAAGTAGTAAACTCACCTGCATGCAGAGTGGATTTGCTGCTTGGCTACTGGACACCATTAGCTCCAGAGGGATCGAACACAGGCCCAGCCGTGGAGTCCGGTCCCGGAGCCGCGCCGCCGACCCCCTTGCAGATGCTGAAGCGTGAAGAGGTCCGGAAACCGGCGGCTGAAGACTCCTCAGTCTTCATAAGGTAGCGCACAGCACTGCAGCTGTGCGCCATTTTCCTCTCAGCACACTTCACTGGGCAGTCACTGAGGGTGCAGAGCGCTGGGGGGGGGCGCTCTGAGAGGCAAATATAAACCTTATACAAGGCTAAAAATACCTCACATATAGCCCATAGGGGCTATATGGAGATATTTAACCCCTGCCTGACTGGAAAAATAGCGGGAGAAGAACCCGCCGAAAAAGGGGCGGGGCCTATCTCCTCAGCACACGGCGCCATTTTCTGTCACAGCTCCGCTGGTCAGAACGGCTCCCAGGTCTCTCCCCTGCACTGCACTACAGAAACAGGGTAAAACAGAGAGGGGGGGCACATTAATGGCTATATATATATATATATTAAAGCAGCTATAAGGGAGCACTTAATATAAGGATATCCCTTGTATATATAGCGCTTTGTGGTGTGTGCTGGCAGACTCTCCCTCTGTCTCCCCAAAAGGGCTAGTGGGTCCTGTCTTCATTAGAGCATTCCCTGTGAGTTTGCGGTGTGTGTCGGTACGTGGTGTCGACATGTATGAGGACGATATTGGTGTGGAGGCGGAGCAATTGCCAAATATGCAGATGTCACCCCCCAGGGGGTCGACACCAGAATGGATGCCTTTATTTGTGGAATTACGTGATGGTTTATCTTCCCTTAAACAGTCAGTTGAGGACATGAGGCGGCCGGACAATCAATTAATGCCTGTCCAGGCGCCTCAAACACCGTCAGGGGCTGTAAAACGCCCTTTGCCTCAGTCGGTCGACACAGACCCAGACACGGGCACTGATTCCAGTGACGACGGTAGAAATTCAAACGTATTTTCCAGTAGGGCCACACGTTATATGATTTTGGCAATGAAGGAGACGTTACATTTAGCTGATACTACAGATACCGTAAAACAGGGTATTATGTATGGTGTGAAAAAACTACAAACAGTTTTTCCTGAATCAGAAGAATTAAATGACGTGTGTGATGAAGCGTGGGTTGCTCCTGATAAAAAGTTGATAATTTCAAAAAAGTTATTGGCATTATACCCTTTCCCGCCAGAGGTTAGGGCGCGCTGGGAAACACCCCCTAAGGTGGACAAGGCGCTCACACGCTTATCCAAACAAGTGGCGTTACCCTCTCCTGAGACGGCCGCACTTAAGGATCCATCAGATAGAAAGATGGAAGTTATTCAAAAGAATATATACACACATGCAGGTGTTATACTACGACCAGCTATAGCAACTGCCTGGATGTGCAGTGCTGGAGTAGTTTGGTCAGAATCCCTGATTGAAAATATTGATACCCTAGATAGGGACAATGTTTTACTGTCGTTAGAACAAATAAAGGATGCATTTATCTATATGCGTGATGCACAGAGGGATATTTGCACACTGGCATCTCGGGTGAGTGCTATGTCCATTTCAGCCAGAAGAGCCTTATGGACACGACAGTGGACAGGCGATGCGGATTCAAAACGTCACATGGAGGTTTTGCCGTATAAAGGGGAGGAGTTATTTGGAGTTGGTCTATCAGACTTGGTGGCCACGGCTACTGCCGGGAAATCCACTTTTTTACCTCAAGTCACTCCCCAACAGAGAAAGGCACCGACCTTTCAACCGCAGCCTTTTCGCTCCTACAAAAATAAGAGAGCAAAGGGCTTGTCGTACCTGCCACGAGGCAGAGGAAGAGGGAAGAGACACCAACAGGCAGCTCCTTCCCAGGAACAGAAGCCCTCCCCGGCTCCTGCAAAAACCTCAGCATGACGCTGGGGCCTCTCAAGCGGACTCGGGGACAGTGGGGGGCCGTCTCAAAAATTACAGCGCGCAGTGGGCTCACTCGCAGGTAGACCCCTGGATCCTGCAGATAATATCTCAGGGGTACAGGTTGGAATTAGAGACGGATCCTCCTCATCGTTTCCTGAAGTCTGCCTTACCAACCGTCTCTTCCGAAAGGGAGAGGGTGTTGGAAGCCATTCAGGAAAGGGGTATTATTCCACTCTATTTGTGGTACCGAAGCCGGATGGCTCGGTAAGGCCTATTCTAAATCTGAAGTCCTTGAACCTCTACATAAAAAAGTTCAAGTTCAAGATGGAGTCACTCAGAGCAGTGATAGCGAACCTGGAAGAAGGGGACTTTATGGTATCCTTGGACATCAAGGATGCGTATCTACACGTTCCGATTTACCCCGCACACCAGGGGTACCTCAGGTTCATTGTTCAAAACTGTCACTATCAGTTTCAGACGCTGCCGTTCGGATTGTCCACGGCGCCTCGGGTCTTTACCAAGGTAATGGCCGAGATGATGATTCTTCTTCGAAGAAAAGGCGTATTAGTTATCCCATACTTGGACGATCTCCTAATAAGGGCAAGGTCCAGAGAACAGCTGGAGACAGCTTTAGCACTATCTCAAGAGGTGCTAAGACAACACGGGTGGATTCTGAATATTCCAAAATCCCATTTAATCCCGACAACTCGTCTGCTGTTCCTAGGAATGATTCTGGACACGGTTCAGAAAAAGGTTTTCCTTCCAGAGGAAAAAGCCAAGGAGTTATCCGATCTGGTCAGGAACCTCCTAAAACCAGGAAAAGTGTCAGTACATCAATGCACAAGAGTCCTGGGAAAAATGGTGGCTTCTTACGAAGCAATTCCATTCGGCAGATTCCATGCAAGAATATTCCAAAGGGATCTGTTGGACAAATGGTCAGGGTCGCATCTGCAGATGCACCTGCGAATAACCCTGTCACCAAAGACAAGGGTGTCACTTCTGTGGTGGTTGCAGAAGGCTCACCTATTAGAAGGCCGCAGATTCGGCATTCAGGATTGGATCCTGGTGACCACGGACGCCAGCCTGAGAGGCTGGGGAGCAGTCACACAAGGAAGAAACTTCCAGGGAGTATGGACGAGTCTGGAAAAGTCTCTTCACATAAACATTCTGGAACTAAGAGCAATCTACAATGCTCTAAGCCAGGCGGAACTTCTCCTGCAAGGAAAGCCGGTGTTGATTCAGTCGGACAACATCACGGCGGTCGCCCATGTAAACAGGCAGGGCGGCACAAGAAGCAGGAGTGCAATGGCAGAAGCTGCCAAGATTCTTCGCTGGGCGGAGAATCACGTGATAGCACTGTCAGCAGTGTTCATCCCGGGCGTGGACAACTGGGAAGCAGACTTCCTCAGCAGACACGATCTTCATCCGGGAGAGTGGGGTCTACATCCAGAAGTCTTCAACATGTTAATAGACCGTTGGGAAAGACCAATTGTAGACATGATGGCGTCTCGCCTCAACAAGAAACTGGACAAATATTGCGCCAGGTCAAGAGATCCACAGGCAATAGCTGTGGACGCACTGGTAACTCCTTGGGTGTACCAGTCAGTGTATGTGTTTCCTCCTCTGCCGCTCATACCAAAGGTATTGAAGATCATACGGCAAAGAAGAGTAAGAACAATACTAGTGGTTCCGGATTGGCCGAGAAGGACTTGGTATCCGGAACTTCAAGAGATGCTCACGGACGAACCGTGGCCTCTACCTCTGAGAAGGGACCTGCTACAGCAGGGTCCCTGTCTTTTTCAAGACTTACCGCGGCTGCGTTTGACGGCATGGCGGTTGAACGCCAGATCCTAAAAGGGAAAGGCATTCCAGAAGAAGTCATTCCTACCTTGATTAAGGCACGGAAGGAAGTCACCGTGAAACATTATCACCGCATTTGGCGAAAATATGTAGCGTGGTGCGAGGATCGGAAGGTTCCGACGGAGGAATTCCAACTGGGTCGTTTCCTACATTTCCTGCAATCAGGATTATCTATGGGTCTCAAATTAGGATCCATTAAGGTTCAAATTTCGGCCCTGTCAATATTCTTCCAAAAAGAATTGGCCTCTGTCCCTGAGGTCCAGACTTTTGTCAAGGGAGTACTGCATATACAGCCTCCTGTGGTGCCTCCGGTGGCACCGTGGGATCTAAATGTAGTTTTAGATTTCCTCAAATCCCATTGGTTTGAACCATTGAAAAAGGTGGATTTGAAATATCTCACATTGAAAGTGACTATGTTACTAGCCCTGGCCTCTGCCAGGAGAGTATCTGAATTGGCGGCTTTATCTTATAAAAGTCCTTATCTAATCTTCCATTCGGATAGGGCAGAACTGCGGACTCGTCCGCATTTTCTCCCTAAAGTGGTATCAGCATTTCATCTGAACCAACCTATTGTGGTGCCTGCGGCCACTAGCGACTTGGAGGACTCCAAGTTGTTGGACGTTGTCAGAGCCTTAAAAATATACATTGCAAGGACGGCTGGAGTCAGAAAATCTGACTCGCTGTTTATATTGTATGCACCCAACAAGTTGGGCGCACCTGCTTCTAAGCAGTCGATTGCTCGTTGGATTTGTAACACAATTCAACTTGCACATTCTGTGGCAGGCCTGCCACAGCCTAAAACTGTAAAAGCCCACTCCACAAGGAAGGTGGGCTCATCTTGGGCGGCTGCCCGAGGGGTCTCGGCATTACAACTCTGCCGAGCAGCTACGTGGTCGGGGGAGAACACGTTTGTAAAATTTTACAAATTTGATACCCTGGCAAAGGAGGACCTGGAGTTCTCTCATTCGGTGCTGCAGAGTCATCCGCACTCTCCCGCCCGTTTGGGAGCTTTGGTATAATCCCCATGGTCCTTTCAGGAACCCCAGCATCCACTTAGGACGATAGAGAAAATAAGAATTTACTTACCGATAATTCTATTTCTCGGAGTCCGTAGTGGATGCTGGGCGCCCATCCCAAGTGCGGATTATCTGCAATACTTGTACATAGTTATTGTTAACTAATTCGGGTTATTGTTAAGGAGCCATCTTTAAGAGGCCCTTTCTGTTGTCATACTGTTAACTGGGTTTAGATCACAAGTTGTACGGTGTGATTGGTGTGGCTGGTATGAGTCTTACCCGGGATTCAAAATGCCTCCCTTATTGTGTATGCTCGTCCGGGCACAGTACCTAACTGGAGTCTGGAGGAGGGTCATAGGGGGAGGAGCCAGTGCACACCACCTGACCTAGTAAAGCTTTACTTTTTTGTGCCCTGTCTCCTGCGGAGCCGCTATTCCCCATGGTCCTTTCAGGAACCCCAGCATCCACTACGGACTCCGAGAAATAGAATTATCGGTAAGTAAATTCTTATTTTAATCTATTACTGGAGATTTAAATGAGTGATGGGCTAGCTCGTGATTGAGCTCTTTCTCTGTTATAAGCTGAAACACATCCGACAACTGCTCACATCAGGATCAGTAAGCCGAGGAAGCAGAGCATGAGGGATGTGAGCTGAATGATAATAACATTGATAAACATATTTCAAACAAAATCATTGATCACGGAGAAAGGTCATCACTATTTCTGTCAGATCCCTAATTACTTTTCGCCTCCCGTATTCCCTAATGCAAAAGGTGTTGAAATGTCTGGTAATGCAGGACAAGATAAATGGCGCTGTCATAAGCCGCTTGCTGGAATAAAGGTCTGCACGAATGTGTTTGGTTTAAATATATCTCCCATTGTTTGCACAGTGCCTGAAATCCATCACCTTCTGGAAATAAAACATCATGTACACTACAATAATTTTATAGGGGTATATTTACTAAAAGTTGATTTGGGTCGATTTTTGGTAAATGTTGGGTCGATTTTGTGTTTCAGAGTCTAAATCACACATTCACTAACAGATGATTTTTTAAATCCTTTAAAAAAAATAAAAATAAAAATCATATGTTAGTAAATGTGGTATTTAGGGATATATTTACAAAAAAATCAACCTGGGTCTATTTTAGGATGATGTTTGATCGATTTTGGTTTTCATGGTCTAATTCCGCATTTACTAATAAATAATTTTTGACTTTTTTTTTTAAACAATGTCAAAAATCATCTGTTAGTAAATGTGTGATTGATGGGGACATGTACTAAGCAGTGATAAAAGTGGAGAAGTGAGCCAGTGGAGAAATTGCCCATAGCAACCAATCAGCTGCTCTGTATACTTTTATGGTATGCAAATTATTAATGTTACATCAATGCTGATTGGTTGCCATGGACAACTTCTCCACTGGCTCACTTCTCCACTTTTATCACTGCTTAGTACATGTCCCCCCTTAAACTCAAAATCAATGAAAAATCGTCCAAACGTCAGCCAAATATCTGCCAAAATTGACTTTTAGTAAATATACCCCATAATGTCAAGTTCAAAAAATATATAGATTACTTAGATAGATAGATCTTTTTTTGTTTATTCTGCTTATCATTTAGAGAATATGGCATATTCCTCCATTGGCTGTAGTACTACTGTGTCTGTTTTATTATTCATTCATTCATTCATTCATTCATTCATTCATTTTGTTACCACACTTAAATGTCCTTTAGTCTTCCCCATGTTCTTTTATGCCATCATACCCCTCCACATGAACCTTTTATGCTATCAGTTCCCTTTACATGCCCCTTTTGTGCCTGAGACCCCTCCACATGCCCCTTATATGCCACTTGACCCCTACACATTCCCTTTTGTGCCGTCAACCTCTCCATATTCTTCTTATACCCCTCCATATGCCCCTTTAAAAGCTGCTTCCCTTGAATAACATCCTCTGGCTTGTAATATTACCTTAGTGTGGTTGAGCATTGCACAGATAATACCCTTTTTGTTCCCCACATCGAGAGTATGTATCCTCCTATGCACCCACATATAATTTCACCATGGCATAAGAAATACACATTACCCAACCCATTCATTCTCAGTGTAGTGGACATAGCGCTCATTTACTCGTCATCCCAGGGTGGTAAATCATATTCTTATATAGATAATTTAAGATACAATTCAAGATATATATATATATACATGTAAATGATGCTTACAAATTGGTAAACCAGATTTTTGTTCTAGGCCTGGAGGTAGGGGTGGGTGGGATGGGGGTGCTCTCTTGCTCTCCCAGGGAGCAAAAATATTTAACTTTGCCTTTAAAACCTTTCTCCCAGCTGCACAATTGAGGATTTATATAGAATCACATCATCAAGGGCTCATCAGATCCCGGAGGAGGCCAGATCCAGGAGGAAGGAACAAACAAGGGACAATATAACTTAAGGCAATGAAGAGAAAATAAAATAAAGAAGAATAATTCACTCATTTATACGAAAAAATAGTAAGTAGATCCCTATATGATTTGAGCTTGTATGTTCTCCCATGTTTGTGATTATTGTCCTCTGACCAAATGGAGCCTAGTCTGTTGGGTAACTTGACTCAGGGCCAGATGCATCATCGCTTGGAAAGTGATAAAATTGAGAGTGAAAAAGTACCAGCCAATCAGCTCCTATCTGCCATTTTTCAAACACAGCATGTGACATGGCAGTTAGGACCTGATTGGCTGCCACTTTTTCTTTCTCCATTTTATCACTCTCTAGGGCCAGATGTACTAAGCCTGAAAAGTGATAAATATCACAGTGATAAAGTACCAGCCAATCGGCTCCTAACTGTCATTTTTCAAACACAGCCTGTGACATGACAGTTAGGACCTGATTGGCTGGTGCTTTATCACAGTGATATTTATCACTTTATCTCTCCCTCTAAGCGATGATGCATCTAGCCCTAAAGCTTCTAAAACAGAGAATTGGTGGTGTTGCCTAGAGCAACCAATCAGATGATGTCTATCATTTCTTTATTGCTTTTTAGAAAATGATAGACAGCATCTGATTGGTTGCTATGGGCAACATCACAAATTCTCTGTTTTAGAGCTTTAGTAAATTTACCCCTGTGTGTCTATGCGTGTGGTAGGGAATTTAGATCATTCATGATGACTTTTTGGCTGCCCCCTCCGGCCTCCTCTGTGAAAAGTGGCGCAATCACTTTTTGCTAAGTCTTATTGTGAAGCATACAATTAGTACTGACCTTTTGCTTGATAACACTTGGCAGATTTGTTACGGAACCAGCCCAGGCAGCGTAACGTTCATCGTTAGCCACTGGGTTATCCATTGAGAAATAGCTGAGAGCCGTGACAAATTTGGGTTCTCCACCTGTGACAGTCGCCTTGCCACGGACCTCTTTGTCACCAGAACCTTCACATAGAAAAAAATAGTGTCATTATCAATGACTGATATGTTGTAATATTCCAATGCTGCAGAGCATATATCATGTACTTATACCATAAATGTGCAATACCCCATCAACAAACCACATGAGATCCACCAAGCCATTTTACACTGCCTGCAATGAGCAGGTAAGAGACAGGTGGACCCAGAATGTCATTACAGAATTACTAATGTCCCAGCACCCGATGTCTGTCCTGTTCCACATTGCATCGGGTCTCACTCCAGCTGTCTAGTGGGGATTGTGGCAATGAAGTCAGACAGTCAAAATAAAATTCCATTCTGATTGGATTACTATAAACTCTGCAAGGAAAAGGGTTGAACACTCTGAAAGCCAAATTGTTCCCTTGTAGAGTAGGACTGAGCACATGGTCAGGTAACAGAGTAAGAGAACATAGAAATGATGCTAAATATTATTTATTAACCGTTTCTTATATAGTGCAGGAGAGGGCTGCCTAGGCATTAAATCTATATAAGAGGCTTGAATTTTTGTGATTAGTTGAATTAGTCATCTGTTGCTAGGCAGATCAAGGGTTGTAGTGTGTTATAATTGGTTAGGGCCAGCCTATCATTTAGTATAGGTGCGGTGATGTTAGTGTATGTAAGGAGAAGCTTACCAGAATCATTCCTCTTGTCATTTGGGAATTCCACCCATCCGTCCTGTTGACTCTTTTATTTGTCTCTCTTTAATTTGGCTTACTAATTACAATTTATTTCTGAATTTAGTGGGTGGGAAGGCACTACTGGCCAGTGGTCACGTGTAGCATAAGTGGTGTTGTGAGGCACTTACCCCTTTTGAAGGACGGCGAGTGTGTCCTTTCCTTGTGGGGGGGCAATGGACGCTTCTTTGAGGGTGCGTCCTCACTGCTATAGTAAGGGGTGGTGAGACCGTCACAACACAGGTCATGCTGGTATATATATAGATGGGCCTTTCAGTCGTCACCATTTCAGTTGGGGCTTTAGTCTCTGCCATATTGTAAGATCTGTGACTAGAGCTGGTTAGTTGTAGTGTCTTCCTGGCCACCCACTACGAGTGAGGTCATTCCAATTGATAAATTCAATGACCATTTAATGCAACGCAGTTGTGTCCGTGTCTTTATTTTTAGTTGATAATCTAGCTTAAAGTGTATAGCTAATGTTGAAGAACAATAAATTAATAGACGGCTTAATGGAAACAACAGTGATCAAACAAAACTGGGTAATAACAGACAGACAGAGAGGTAGGAAGGCCCTGGTAAGAAAATGGAAACCGAGGCCGTAGGAAACGCATGGTTGCCACTTGCCAGCCTTTCAGAACTCCAGTCTGAGAGATGAAGTGAGGTTGTGGGTGATGTCTAAAGGCACAAATGACATTATAATAATGGCCACACACTGAAGCAAATAAGGTAATCGCTGTGCTGTGGATGGAACATGATGATACAACTCTGTCTGCCCCGGCATCATTGAATTTCTTGGGAACCCAGGATATCATCAACCATTTTAGAAGTCTCATGGATAAATCGGAAGAGTTGGCCAGTATGTCAAATTCCTATTGGGAGTTATAGATTTGGGAATAGGTAGTGAAGGGATGCAGTGGTATAAGACCTACCCAAAGGTACTACTCTGAGAGGTTATGGGTACATGCTAAACGTAGCTGACGTGGCAAGACAGGGTGAGGCGGGCGATATCATTGTGCCCCTTGGGATAAATGACACAGGCATGCATGATGGAAGGAAAGGGCAGCCATAGATAATCAGTATCTTTTTCAGAATATTGCCACCATGTGGGGGAGGAGGAGATAGGATTCTCACACGGTCACACCAGAGCATTCAACGTATCAGAGACTTCATTGGCAAGTATTTAGCCTAGCTGAGGGCGCAGACGAATGGATTGGCAGCAGGTACACTCAGATTTAGGGACATCCTTATTTGCTTAGAAGCAACTCCTCAAGCAACTGTTGTTGGATGCAGGACCATTTCCCACCTAGCCTGTGACACCATGACACCACACAGCAGTGGAGGACGGGCCCTGAATATTATAGGTATTATATCACTAAGCACTAGAGATGAGCAGGTTTGGTTTTACTCGGATTTACCTGAATCTCCTTATTGGCTATCGGACGTCACGTGTTTTGGTTAGCCTATAAGAAAAATCCAGAAAATAAAAAATGGCGATAATTCTGGCATAAAGTAGAGATGAGCGGGTTCGGTTTCTCTGAATCCGAACCCGCCAGAACTTCATGTTTTTTTTCACGGGTCCGAGCGACTCGGATCTTCCCGCCTTGCTCGGTTAACCCGAGCGCGCCCGAACGTCATCATGACGCTGTCGGATTCTCGCGAGGCTCGGATTCTATCGCGAGACTCGGATTCTATATAAGGAGCCGCGCGTCGCCGCCATTTTCACACGTGCATTGAGATTGATAGGGAGAGGACGTGGCTGGCGTCCTCTCCATTTAGATTATAAGAGACTGAGAGAGATTTACTGGAGCTGACTAGGAGGAGTACTGTTACTGTAGAAGTGTAGAGACTGAGTGGAGAGAGTTTACTAGTGAGGACAGTGCAGTTTACTTTATAATCCGTTCTCTGCCTGAAAAAAGCGATACACAGCACACAGTGACTCAGTCACATACCATATCTGTGTGCACTGCTCAGGCTCAGGCCAGTGTGCTGCATCATCTATTATCTATATATAATATTATATATATCTGTCTGACTGCTCAGCTCACACAGCTTATAATTGTGGGGGAGACTGGGGAGCACTACTGCAGTGCCAGTTATAGGTTATAGCAGGAGCCAGGAGTACATAATATATTATATAGTGAGTGACCACCAGACACACAGTGCAGTTTATTTAATATATCCGTTCTCTGCCTGAAAAAAGCGATACACACAGTGACTCAGTCAGTCACATACCATATCTGTGTGCACTGCTCAGGCTCAGGCCAGTGTGCTGCATCATCTATTATCTATATATAATATTATATATATCTGTCTGACTGCTCAGCTCACACAGCTTATAATTGTGGGGGAGACTGGGGAGCACTACTGCAGTGCCAGTTATAGGTTATAGCAGGAGCCAGGAGTACATAATATATTATATAGTGAGTGACCACCAGACACACAGTGCAGTTTATTTAATATATCCGTTCTCTGCCTGAAAAAAGCGATACACACAGTGACTCAGTCAGTCACATACCATATCTGTGTGCACTGCTCAGGCTCAGGCCAGTGTGCTGCATCATCTATTATCTATATATAATATTATATATATCTGTCTGACTGCTCAGCTCACACAGCTTATAATTGTGGGGGAGACTGGGGAGCACTACTGCAGTGCCAGTTATAGGTTATAGCAGGAGCCAGGAGTACATAATATATTATATAGTGAGTGACCACCAGACACACAGTGCAGTTTATTTAATATATCCGTTCTCTGCCTGAAAAAAGCGATACACACAGTGACTCAGTCAGTCACATACCATATCTGTGTGCACTGCTCAGGCTCAGGCCAGTGTGCTGCATCATCTATATATATTATATATCTGTCTGACTGCTCAGCTCACACAGCTTATAATTGTGGGGGAGACTGGGGAGCACTACTGCAGTGCCAGTTATAGGTTATAGCAGGAGCCAGGAGTACATATTATATTAAAATTAAACAGTGCACACTTTTGCTGCAGGAGTGCCACTGCCAGTGTGACTGACCAGTGACCTGACCACACTGACCACCAGTATAGTTAGTAGTATACTTATATTGTGATTGCCTGAAAAAGTTAAACACTCGTCGTGTGACTTCACTTGTGTGTTTTTTTTTTTTTTATTCTATAAAAATAAAACTCATTCTGCTGACAGACAGTGTCCAGCAGGTCCGTCATTATATAATATATAATATATACCTGTCCGGCTGCAGTAGTGATATATATATATTTTTTATATCATTTATCATCCAGTCGCAGCAGACACAGTACGGTAGTTCACGGCTGTGGCTACCTCTGTGTCTCTGCACTCGGCAGGCAGTCCGTCCATAATTGTAATACCACCTAACCGTGGATTTTTTTCATTCTTCTTTATACATACATAGTTACATAGACATCTTCTCTTTATCAACCAGTCTATATTAGCTGCAGACACAGTACAGTACGGTAGTTCACGGCTGTGGCTACCTCTGTGTCTGCACTCGGCAGGCAGTCCGTCCATAATTGTATACCACCTAACCGTGGTTTTTTTTCATTCTTCTTTATACATACATAGTTACATAGACATCTTCTCTTTATCAACCATTCTATATTAGCTGCAGACACAGTACAGTACGGTAGTTCACGGCTGTGGCTACCTCTGTGTCTGCACTCGGCAGGCAGTCCGTCCATAATTGTATACCACCTAACCGTGGTTTTTTTTCATTCTTCTTTATACATACATAGTTACATAGACATCTTCTCTTTATCAACCAGTCTATATTAGCTGCAGACACAGTACAGTACGGTAGTTCACGGCTGTGGCTACCTCTGTGTCTGCACTCGGCAGGCAGTCCGTCCATAATTGTATACCACCTAACCGTGGATTTTTTCAGTCTTCTTTATACATACATAGTTACATAGACATCTTCTCTTTATCAACCAGTCTATATTAGCTGCAGACACAGTACAGTACGGTAGTTCACGGCTGTGGCTACCTCTGTGTCTGCACTCGGCAGGCAGTCCGTCCATAATTGTATACCACCTAACCGTGGATTTTTTTCAGTCTTCTTTATACATACATAGTTACATAGACATCTTCTCTTTATCAACCAGTCTATATTAGCTGCAGACACAGTACAGTACGGTAGTTCACGGCTGTGGCTACCTCTGTGTCTGCAGTCGGCAGGCAGTCCATAATTGTATACTAGTATCCATCTCCATTGTTTACCTGAGGTGCCTTTTAGTTGTGCCTATTAAAATATGGAGAACAAAAATGTTGAGGTTCCAAAATTAGGGAAAGATCAAGATCCACTTCCACCTCGTGCTGAAGCTGCTGCCACTAGTCATGGCCGAGACGATGAAATGCCAGCAACGTCGTCTGCCAAGGCCGATGCCCAATGTCATAGTACAGAGCATGTCAAATCCAAAACACCAAATATCAGAAAAAAAAGGACTCCAAAACCTAAAATAAAATTGTCGGAGGAGAAGCGTAAACTTGCCAATATGCCATTTACCACACGGAGTGGCAAGGAACGGCTGAGGCCCTGGCCTATGTTCATGGCTAGTGGTTCAGCTTCACATGAGGATGGAAGCACTCAGCCTCTCGCTAGAAAAATGAAAAGACTCAAGCTGGCAAAAGCAGCACAGCAAAGAACTGTGCATT
Source organism: Pseudophryne corroboree (assembly GCF_028390025.1). Taxonomy (NCBI): domain Eukaryota; kingdom Metazoa; phylum Chordata; class Amphibia; order Anura; family Myobatrachidae; genus Pseudophryne; species Pseudophryne corroboree. The sequence goes on along the minus strand of NC_086444.1, from coordinate 92,074,143 downwards.
CTTCGAAATCCCAAATCCACAAGGAGAGTCCAATTGTGTCGGTTGCGATGCCTGACCTTCCCAACACTGGACGTGAAGAGCATGCGCCTTCCACCATTTGCACGCCCCCTGCAAGTGCTGGAAGGAGCACCCGCAGTCCAGTTCCTGATAGTCAGATTGAAGATGTCAGTGTTGAAGTACACCAGGATGAGGAGGATATGGGTGTTGCTGGCGCTGGGGAGGAAATTGACCAGGAGGATTCTGATGGTGAGGTGGTTTGTTTAAGTCAGGCACCCGGGGAGACACCTGTTGTCCGTGGGAGGAATATGGCCGTTGACATGCCAGGTGAAAATACCAAAAAAATCAGCTCTTCGGTGTGGAGGTATTTCACCAGAAATGCGGACAACAGGTGTCAAGCCGTGTGTTCCCTTTGTCAAGCTGTAATAAGTAGGGGTAAGGACGTTAACCACCTCGGAACATCCTCCCTTATACGTCACCTGCAGCGCATTCATAATAAGTCAGTGACAAGTTCAAAAACTTTGGGTGACAGCGGAAGCTGTCCACTGACCAGTAAATCCCTTCCTCTTGTAACCAAGCTCACGCAAACCACCCCACCAACTCCCTCAGTGTCAATTTCCTCCTTCCCCAGGAATGCCAATAATCCTGCAGGCCATGTCACTGGCAATTCTGACGAGTCCTCTCCTGCCTGGGATTCCTCCGATGCATCCTTGCGTGTAACGCCTACTGCTGCTGGCGCTGCTGTTGTTGCCGCTGGGAGTCGATGGTCATCCCAGAGGGGAAGTCGTAAGCCCACTTGTACTACTTCCAGTAAGCAATTGACTGTTCAACAGTCCTTTGCGAGGAAGATGAAATATCACAGCAGTCATCCTACTGCAAAGCGGATAACTGAGGCCTTGACAACTATGTTGGTGTTAGACGTGCGTCCGGTATCCGCCGTTAGTTCACAGGGAACTAGACAATTTATTGAGGCAGTGTGCCCCCGTTACCAAATACCATCTAGGTTCCACTTCTCTAGGCAGGCGATACCGAGAATGTACACGGACGTCAGAAAAAGACTCACCAGTGTCCTAAAAAATGCATTTGTACCCAATGTCCACTTAACCACGGACATGTGGACAAGTGGAGCAGGGCAGGGTCAGGACTATATGACTGTGACAGCCCACTGGGTAGATGTATGGACTCCCGCCGCAAGAACAGCAGCGGCGGCACCAGTAGCAGCATCTCGCAAACGCCAACTCTTTCCTAGGCAGGCTACGCTTTGTATCACCGCTTTCCAGAATACGCACACAGCTGAAAACCTCTTACGGCAACTGAGGAAGATCATCGCGGAATGGCTTACCCCAATTGGACTCTCCTGTGGATTTGTGGCATCGGACAACGCCAGCAATATTGTGTGTGCATTAAATATGGGCAAATTCCAGCACGTCCCATGTTTTGCACATACCTTGAATTTGGTGGTGCAGAATTTTTTAAAAAACGACAGGGGCGTGCAAGAGATGCTGTCGGTGGCCAGAAGAATTGCGGGACACTTTCGGCGTACAGGCACCACGTACAGAAGACTGGAGCACCACCAAAAACTACTGAACCTGCCCTGCCATCATCTGAAGCAAGAAGTGGTAACAAGGTGGAATTCAACCCTCTATATGCTTCAGAGGTTGGAGGAGCAGCAAAAGGCCATTCAAGCCTATACAATTGAGCACGATATAGGAGGTGGAATGCACCTGTCTCAAGTGCAGTGGAGAATGATTTCAACGTTGTGCAAGGTTCTGATGCCCTTTGAACTTGCCACACGTGAAGTCAGTTCAGACACTGCCAGCCTGAGTCAGGTCATTCCCCTCATCAGGCTTTTGCAGAAGAAGCTGGAGGCATTGAAGAAGGAGCTAAAAGGGAGCGATTCCGCTAGGCATGTGGGACTTGTGGATGCAGCCCTTAATTCGCTTAACAAGGATTCACGGGTGGTCAATCTGTTGAAATCAGAGTACTACATTTTGGCCACCGTGCTCGATCCTAGATTTAAAGCCTACCTTGGATCTCTCTTTCCGGCAGACACAAGTCTGCTGGGGTTGAAAGACCTGCTGGTGACAAAATTGTCAAGTCAAGCGGAACGCGACCTGTCAACATCTCCTCCTTCACATTCTCCCGCAACTGGGGGTGCGAGGAAAAGGCTCAGAATTCCGAGCCCACCCGCTGGCGGTGATGCAGGGCAGTCTGGAGCGACTGCTGATGCTGACATCTGGTCCGGACTGAAGGACCTGACAACGATTACGGACATGTCGTCTACTGTCACTGCATATGATTCTCTCAACATTGATAGAATGGTGGAGGATTATATGAGTGACCGCATCCAAGTAGGCACGTCACACAGTCCGTACTTATACTGGCAGGAAAAAGAGGCAATTTGGAGGCCCTTGCACAAACTGGCTTTATTCTACCTAAGTTGCCCTCCCACAAGTGTGTACTCCGAAAGAGTGTTTAGTGCCGCCGCTCACCTTGTCAGCAATCGGCGTACGAGGTTACATCCAGAAAATGTGGAGAAGATGATGTTCATTAAAATGAATTATAATCAATTCCTCCGCGGAGACATTGACCAGCAGCAATTGCCTCCACAAAGTACACAGGGAGCTGAGATGGTGGATTCCAGTGGGGACGAATTGATAATCTGTGAGGAGGGGGATGTACACGGTGATATATCGGAGGGTGAAGATGAGGTGGACATCTTGCCTCTGTAGAGCCAGTTTGTGCAAGGAGAGATTAATTGCTTCTTTTTTGGGGGGGGTCCAAACCAACCCGTCATATCAGTCACAGTCGTGTGGCAGACCCTGTCACTGAAATGATGGGTTGGTTAAAGTGTGCATGTCCTGTTTTGTTTATACAACATAAGGGTGGGTGGGAGGGCCCAAGGACAATTCCATCTTGCACCTCTTTTTTCTTTTCTTTTTCTTTGCATCATGTGCTGATTGGGGAGGGTTTTTTGGAAGGGACATCCTGCGTGACACTGCAGTGCCACTCCTAGATGGGCCCGGTGTTTGTGTCGGCCACTAGGGTCGCTAATCTTACTCACACAGTCAGCTACCTCATTGCGCCTCTTTTTTTCTTTGCGTCATGTGCTGTTTGGGGAGGGTTTTTTGGAAGGGACATCCTGCGTGACACTGCAGTGCCACTCCTAGATGGGCCCGGTGTTTGTGTCGGCCACTAGGGTCGCTAATCTTACTCACACAGCTACCTCATTGCGCCTCTTTTTTTCTTTGCGTCATGTGCTGTTTGGGGAGGGTTTTTTGGAAGGGCCATCCTGCGTGACACTGCAGTGCCACTCCTAGATGGGCCCGGTGTTTGTGTCGGCCACTAGGGTCGCTAATCTTACTCACACAGCTACCTCATTGCGCCTCTTTTTTTCTTTGCGTCATGTGCTGTTTGGGGAGGGTTTTTTGGAAGGGACATCCTGCGTGACACTGCAGTGCCACTCCTAGATGGGCCCGGTGTTTTTGTCGGCCACTAGGGTCGCTTATCTTACTCACACAGCGACCTCGGTGCAAATTTTAGGACTAAAAATAATATTGTGAGGTATTCAGAATAGACTGAAAATGAGTGTAAATTATGGTTTTTGAGGTTAATAATACTTTGGGATCAAAATGACCCCCAAATTCTATGATTTAAGCTGTTTTTTAGTGTTTTTTGAAAAAAACACCCGAATCCAAAACACACCCGAATCCGACAAAAAAAATTCGGTGAGGTTTTGCCAAAACGCGTTCGAACCCAAAACACGGCCGCGGAACCGAACCCAAAACCAAAACACAAAACCCGAAAAATTTCAGGCGCTCATCTCTAGCATAAAGAACCGAGTAAATCCGAACCCGCTCATCTCTACTAAGCACATATAAGGCTTCCAAGAGCAGTTTAAGAGAGGAGGGGGGCCATGTGCAGGCTCTGTATGGGCTACCTCCTCTCTGTGGCACAGTAGACTTGCATTGTGGCAGAGCCTACTGCCCATGTGCAGGTCTGTGGGAACGTGCCCCCGCACCATGTTCCCAGGTTCTTCTCTACTGCGCATGCGCAAATCTCAGGAGCCGTGTGCACTGTACACCCTGCACTGATTATAGCTACACCAATGTAGGCTATAATACATACGTGTCTGTTATAAATAACTGTCACATATAATCGTGGAGTTCCATGGCATAGGCATATTCATTCCCTTTTATTTCACATTGGTTCATTATCCATTATTTATTTGGCCATGGAATGCATATAACCGATATTATTACAAATTTAAGTCTGGGGATATCTTATCCTCTGCAATTGCTAGTTTTTCTAAATAAATATTTGGATTAGAAAAATACCTCCCCCAAAGCACACACAGACAATATAATACAATAGGATAGTCATACCTCCCAGCTGTTCCGATTTTCACGGGACAGTCCCGTTTTTTGGGACTGTCCCACCCGCCGGCAGCAGTGTCCCGCATGGGGGGCGGAAGGGAGGCTGCGAGAGCAGCAGTGATTAGACGCTGTGTCCCTGCGCACAGCGTCTATTCACAGCAGACATAGGGACAGGGGACATGCCGGCAGCTCACAGAGTGCTGGGCATGCCCCCATAGTGATGGATAACGGGGGCATGGCTCACGTCAGCGGCCTTCCCGTAAAGCCATACCTCCTTTCCAGCTCCTTTTCGGGCAGCTGCGTGAAAGGATCCCACATTGCAGTTAATAGAAGTTGGGTGGTATAGTGTATAGGGATATTACAAATCACAGAGGAGTTTGTTGACCTGGGAAAGCCATACATTGAATACAGTGATACAGCCACGAAATTCCAAAACATAATATTAAAATTATTTTGTCGCTAACAATCCTCCTTATAACACAATAATAGTAAATCGCAGCATTTCTTAGTAGTTCCGGAGGTTGTTTTAATGAGCTTGCATGAAACTGCATTTGTAAAAACATTTTTATCAAAAGTGTACGTAATTTAATTTTAACAAATCTCAGGATCTAAACAGTTGTGATTCCATTTGTATAAATACTATACACACCAGAGGAAGATTTTATGGCTTCATACAGATGCTTGCATTCCGTCGATGAATACTTCACGAATAACAAATCTACACTGGTGGAGGTACACTTTTGCATATCGGACATCGTCATACCTGGAAAACAAGTATACAGCCACAGATTGGTTATATCACTGAGCAGTCTACTGACAATGAAGATGATTATAACAGAGGCATACAAATCAGCACTGCTCACATTCTGTATTACATACTTTGATTTGAATATTACCCATAATAATATTATATTGGTTATTCAGAACCCTGGGCTGTGTAGAGGGAAATTTATCAATACTTCTAAAGAGTAGATAAATGGACATTTGGAGAAATTGCCCCTATCAACCAGGTTCTAGCTAACATTTATCAAGCACATTTTATAAAATGATAGGAAGAAGCTGATTAGTGAGTGGGCTACTTCTCCACTTGTCCACTTTTCCAGTCTGCAGAAGGTTTGATCAGGGTTGGACTGGCCCACAGGGGAAACCCCCAGTGGGCCCCACTGCCTGTCTCTCCCCCCCCCCCCCCCCCCACACACACCCACACACCCACACACACACACACACACACACACACACACACACACACACACACACACACACACACACACACACACACACACACACACACACCTCCTGTAGGGATCAGGTTCCATAGTTTGCACTTGATTAAAACATTATACATATATTACATTGTACTGTACAAGACTGTAGTGTTTTTGCTACAGTACATTGCTGTTATTAATCTGGTACATTTTCAAGAATGCACTAGCAGTATATACTATATATAGATTTATCAAGAGGCCCAGACCATTCACTCTCTAATAGTTAGGCAAATAAATGTTTCTGCTGGCCACACCCCCTCTGGAGACAGGCCACACCTCTATATATGGGCCCCTACCAATGCATTCACCTGATGGGCCCATCATGCCCCACTCCAACACTGGGTTTGATAAATTTCTCCTATTCAACACCCAGGGGCGCTTTAAGAGAGTAAGAGGCCTGTGTGCAGCCTCCTCCGTTCAGGCCCCCTCATCTCTGCTGACAGCGCTGGAGAGTCTGACCTCTAGAAGGCGGCCATTTTCCCAGTGATTTCTCTACTGCGCATGCACAGGACTCCATAAAAAAATGTCCGCTCCGCCATTTTCACTGAGTTTTAACAGCGCTGCTGACATTAGCACAGGAATCTGGGGGGGGGGGATTAAAAAAATAGGTGCAGTCTGTGCGGTGTGGGCCCCTTCTGGACTCAGAGGCCCATTATAAATACGCCAGTGGCAACAGCAGCATACTGTACATTCCTCCAATATATTTTTTGGGAAAAATCTTTCCTGCAAATAATCTATTTTATAGATGTGTATTATTTTTCCCTGCATCCCAGTCTAGCCTCACAAAAGTGGAGGTGCTGCCCACAACAGCCAATAACATTCTTGCTGTCATTTCCTAGAATGAACCGGATTGGTGTTATCCAGAATCTGATTGGATGCTATGAGTAAATCTGAATCTTAGTCATAGGCGTGCGCAGGGGGGGTTCCTGGTGCGCACAGGCACCCCCTAATGTCTGTAACTCCCTCACATACACCTGCTGCTGCTGCAGTATCGGCGATCGCTGAGTGTGCTCATTTCTGTCCTCCCGCCCATTGCGCCCGCCACCCCCTCCGCTCAGTCTGGCTGTCATTCATTTTTATGGTGCAGCATCACTGACATAACCCTACTTCCAGTTCCTCTAACCAAATTGTCGTGATGATGTCATGCAGCGTCATCATGTGCCAATGCCACAGAATACAGCATTCCTCTTGGAGGAGGACAAGTTCAAATTCAATATCAATATACATTTCGAGAGATTAGGCTATAATCCATGGTAATAAAATATATAAATTGAACATATATTAAACAGATTTTATATAACTGTATCTCTCTCTCGCCCAATAGGCGGTGCTAAACACGCCCTTCTAATCGTGCACCCCCTAATAAAATGTCCTGCGCACGCCTATGATCTTAGTAATTGTTTCTCTAGCGTCCTAGTGGATGCTGGGGACTCCGTAAGGACCATGGGGAATAGCGGCTCCGCAGGAGACTGGGCACATCTAAGAAAGATTTAGGACTACCTGGTGTGCACTGGCTCCTCCCCCTATGACCCTCCTCCAGACCTCAGTTAGAATCCTGTGCCCGGCTCGAGCTGGATGCACACTAGGGGCTCTCCTGAGCTCCTAGAAAGAAAGTATATTTTAGTTTTTTTATTTTACAGTGAGACCTGCTGGCAACAGGCTCACTGCACCGAGGGACTAAGGCAGGCATGTCCAAACTGCGGCCCTCCAGCTGTTGAGAAACTACACATCCCAGCATGCCCTGACACAGCTTTAGCATTCTCTGACAGCAAAACTGTGTCAGGGCATCCTGGGATATGTAGTTTCACAACAGCTGGAGGGCCGCAGTTTGGACATGCATGGACTAAGGGGAGAAGAAGCGAACCTACCTAACTGTGGGTAGTTTGGGCTTCTTAGGCTACTGGACACCATTAGCTCCAGAGGGATCGACCGCATGGAACCGTCCATTGATGTTCGGTCCCGGAGCCGCGCCGCCGGCCCCCTTACAGAGCCAGAAGCAAGAAGAGTCCGGAAAATCGGTGGCTGAAGACATCAGTCTTCTCCAAGGTAGCGCACAGCACTGCAGCTGTGCGCCATTGCTCCTCATACACACTTCACACACACTCCGGTCACTGAGGGTGCAGGGCGCTGGGGGGGGGGGCGCCCTGAGAAGCAATAAAAACACCTTGGCTGGCAAATATATCACAATATATAGCCCCAGAGGCTATATATGTGATAGATACCCCTGCCAGATTCCTTAAAAATGCGGGAGAAAAGTCCGCGAAAAAGGGGCGGAGCTATCTCCTTCAGCACACTGGCGCCATTTTCTCTTCACAATGCAGCTGGAAGAAAGCTCCCCAGGCTCTCCCCTGTAGTTTTCAGGCTCAAAGGGTTAAAAAGAGAGGGGGGGCACTAAATTTAGGCGCAATATATGTATACTAGCAGCTATTGGGGGGAAAATCACTCAATTATAGTGTTATCCCTGCATTATATAGCGCTCTGGTGTGTGCTGGCATACTCTCTCTGTCTCCCCAAAGCGCTTTGTGGGGTCCTGTCCTCAGAGCATTCCCTGTGTGTGTGCGGTGAGTCGGTACGGCTGTGTCGACATGGTTGATGAGGAGGCTTATGTGGTGACGGAGCAGATGCTGATAGATGTGATGTCGCCCCCTGTGGGGCCGACACCAGAGTAGATGGATAGGTGGAAGGTATTAACCGACAGTGTCAACTCCTTACATAAAAGGCTGGATGACGTAACAGCTGTGGGACAGCCGGCTTCTCAGCCCGCGCCTGCCCAGGCGTCTCAAAGGCCATCAGGGGCTCAAAAACGCCCGCTCCCTCAGATGGCAGACACAGATCTCGACACGGAGTCGGACTCCAGTGTCGACAAGGTTGAGACATATACACAATCCACTAGGAACATCCGTGACTTGATCCCGGCAATAAAAAATTTGTTACACATTTCTGACATTAACCCAAGTACTTTTAAAAAAGGGTTTTATGTTTGGGGAGAAAAAGCAGGCAGTGTTTTGTTCCCCCATCAGATGAGTGAATGAAGTGTGTGAAAAAGCGTGGGTTCCCCCGATAAAAAAATGGTAATTTCTAAAAAGTTACTGATGGCGTACCCTTTCCCGCCAGAGGATAGGTCACGTTGGGAGATATCCCCTAGGGTGGATAAGGCGCTCACACGTTTGTCAAATAAGGTGGCACTGCCGTTTTAGGATACGGCCACTTTGAAGGTGCCTGCTGATAAAAAGCAGGAGGCTATCCTGAAGTCTGTATTTACACACTCAGGTACTATACTGAGACTTGAAATTGCCTCAGCATGGATAGTGCTGCTGCGGCGAGGTCTGATACCCTGTCTGATAATATAATATCCTAGACAGGGATAATATTTTGCTAATATAGAGCATATTAAAAGACGTTGTCTTATATATGAGGGATGCACAGAGGGATATTTGCCGGCTGGCATCCAGAATTAATGCAATGTCCATTCTGCCAGGAGGGTATTAGGGACCCGGCAGTGGACAGGTGATGCTGACTTTAAAGGCACATAGAGATTCTGCCTTATAAGGGTGAGGAATTGTTTGGGGATGGTCTTTGGGACCTCGTATCCACAGCAACAGCTGGGAAGGAAACATTTTACCTCAGGTTTCCTCACAGCCTAAGAAAACTGTATTATCAAGTACAGTCCTTTCGGCTTCAGAAAAGCAAGCGGGTCAATGGCGCTTCCTTTCTGCACAGAGACAAGGGAAGAGGGAAACAAAAATCTTCTCCCACTTCCTCTGAGTCTACCGCATGTCACGGGGACTCCACAGGTGGAGCCAGGTGCGGTGGGAGCGCGTCTCGGGAACTTCAGCGACCTCTGGGCTCGCTCACAGGTAGATCCCTGGGTTCTGCAAGTTGTATCACAGGGATACAAGCTAGAGTTCGAGGCGACTCCCCCTCGCCGTTACCTCAAATCAGCCTTGCCTGCTGCCCTCGGAGAGGTAGTACTGGCGGAAATTAACAAGCTGTACTTCCAGCAGGTGATAATCAAGGTACTTCTCCTTTAACAAGGCCAGGGTTACTATTCCACAATGTTTGTGGTACCGAAACCTGAGGGTTCGGTGAGACCCATTTTAAAATTGGAATCCTTGAACACATATATAAAAAAATTCAAGTTCAAGATGGAATCGCTCAGGGCGATTATTTCAAGCCTGGACGAGGGAGATTACATGGTATATCTGGAACATCAAGGATGCTTGCCTGCATGTCCCATTTACCATCCTCACCAGGAGTACCTCAGATTTGTGGTACAGGATTGTCATTACCAATTCCAGACGTTGCCGTTGGGCCTGTCCACGGCACCGAGGGTATTTACCAAGGTAATGGCCGAAAAGATGATACCCCTTCGAAAAAAGGGAGTTTTAAATTATCCCATACTTGGACGATCTCCTGATAAAGGCGAGGTCCAGGGAGCAGTTGTTGGTAGGGGTGGCGCTATCTCTGAAGTGCTACAACAGCACGGTTGAATTCTAAATATTCCAAAGTCACAGCTGGTCCCTACGACACATCTACTGTTCCTGGGAATGGTTCTGGACACAGACCAGAAATAAGTGTTTCTCCTGGAGGAGAAGGCCAAGGAGCTGTCATCTCTAGTCAGAGGCCTCCTGAAACCAAAACAGGTGTCGGTGCATCACTGCACGCGAGTCCTGGGAAAAAGGGTAGCTTTCTACGAAGCAATGCCATTCGATAGGTTCCATGCAAGAACTTTTTCAGTGGAACCGGTTGGACAAGTGGTCCAAGTCGCATATCAGATGCATCGACTGATAACCCTGTCTCCATGGACTAGGGTGTCTCTGCTGTGGTGGCTGCAGAGGGCTCATCTTCAAGAGAGCCGCAGAGTCGGCATACAGGACTGGGTCCTGGTGACCACAAATGCCAGCCTTCAAGGCTGGGGGGCAGTCACACAGGGAAGTATCTTCCAGGGACTATGGTCAAACCAGGAGATTTCCCTACACAAAAATATTCTGGAACTGAGGGACATTTACAATGCCCTAAGTCAAGCAAAACCCCTGCTTCAAAACCAGACGGTACTGATTCAGTCAGACAACATCACGGCGGGCGCCCATGTAAACCAACAGGGCGGCACAAGAAGCAGGATGGCGATGGCAGAAGCCACAAGGATTCTCCGATGGGCGGAAAATCATGTGTTAGCACTGTCAGCAGTGTTCATTCCCAGAGCGGACAACTGGGAAGCGGATCTTCTCAGCAGACACGACCGCCACCCGGGAGAGTGAGGACTTCATCCAGAAGTCTTTCAAAGGATTGTACACCATTGGGAAAGGCCACAGGTGGACATGATGGTGTCCCGCCTCAACAAAAAGCTTTAAAAGTTATTGCGCCAGGTCAAGGGACCCTCAGGCGATAGCTGTGGACGCTCTGGTAACACCGTGGGTGTACCAGTCGGTGTATGTGTTCCCTCCTCTGCCTCTCATACCCAAGGTACTGAGAATAATAAGAAGGAGAGGAGAAGGAACTATACTCGTGGTTCCGGATTGGCCAAGAAGAGCTTGGTGCCCAGAACTTCAAGAAATGATCTCAGATGACTCATGGCCTCTGCCGCTTAGACAGGACCTGCTGCAGCAGGAGCCCTGTCTGTTCCAAGACTTACCGCGGCTGCGTTTGACGGCATGGCGGTTGAACACCGGATCCTAAAGGAAAAGGCATTCCGGAGGAAGTCATTCCTATGCTGATTACGGCTAGGAAAGATGTGACCGCAAAACATTATCACCGCATATGGTGAAAATATGTTGCTTGGTATGAGGCCAGGAAGGCCCCAACAGAGGAATTTCAACTGGGTCGATTTCTACACTTCCTACAGACAGGAGTGACTATGGGCCTAAAATTAGGCTCCATTAAGGTACAGATCTCGGCTCTGTCGATTTTCTTCCAGAAAGAACTAGCTTCACTACCTGAAGTTCAGACATTTGTAAAAGGAGTGCTGCATATTCAGCCCCCTTTTGTGCCTCCAGTGGCACCTTGGGATCTCAATGTGGTGTTGAGTTTCCTAAAATCACATTGGTTTGAACCACTAAAAACCGTGGATCTAAAATATCTCACGTGGAAAGTGGTCATGTTATTGGCCTTGGCTTCGGCCAGGCGTGTATCAGAATTGGCGGCTTTGTCATGTAAAAGCCCTTATTTGATTTTCCATATGGATAGGGCAGAATTGAGGACTCGCCCTCAGTTTCTCCCTAAGGTGGTGTCAGCTTTTCACTTGAACCAGCCTATTGTAGTGCCTGCGGCTACTAGGGACTTGGAGGATTCCAAGTTACTGGACGTAGTCAGGGCCCTGAAAATTTATGTTTCCAGGACGGCTGGAGTCAGGAAAATTGACTCGCTATTTATCCTGTATGCACCCAACAAGATGGGTGCTCCTGCTTCTAAGCAGACTATTGCTCGCTGGATTTGTAGCACAATTCAGCTGGCGCATTCCGCGGCTGGACTGCCGCATCTTGAATCTGTAAGGGCCCATTCCACAAGGAAGGTGGGCTCATCTTGGGCGGTTGCCCGAGGGGTCTCGGCTTTACAACTTTGCCGAGCTGCTACTTGGTCAGGGGCAAACACGTTTGCAAAATTCTACAAATTTGATACCCTGGCTGAGGAGGACCTGAAGTTCTCTCATTCGGTGCTGCAGAGTCATCCGCACTCTCCCGCCCGTTTGGGAGCTTTGGTATAATCCCCATGGTCCTTACGGAGTCCCCAGCATCCACTAGGACGTCAGAGAAAATAAGATTTTACTCACCGGTAAATCTATTTCTCGTAGTCCGTAGTGGATGCTGGGCGCCCGTCCCAAGTGCGGTTTGTCTGCAATACTTGTATATAGTTATTGCCTAACTAAAAGGGTTATTGTTGAGCCATCTGTTGAGAGGCTCTATTATTTTCACACTGTTAACTGGGTATAGTATCACGAGTTATACGGTGTGATTGGTGTGGCTGGTATGAGTCTTACCCGGAATTCAAAATCCTTCCTTATTGTGTCAGCTCTTCCGGGCACAGTATCCTAACTGAGGTCTGGAGGAGGGTCATAGGGGGAGGAGCCAGTGCACACCAGGTAGTCCTAAATCTTTCTTAGATGTGCCCAGTCTCCTGCGGAGCCGCTATTCCCCATGGTCCTTACGGAGTCCCCAGCATCCACTACGGACTACGAGAAATAGATTTACCAGTGAGTAAATTCTTATTTTTCTCTAACAGAAACACAGGAGTAAATCCTAGTCTATTACTGGACAGTCCTGGCAGTGTCCTGCTTCCTCAGCAGAGGCGTCACCGGGTGTGGTGACACCCGGAGCGCACTCTGTATTATCATCGCCACCACCACCACCCCCCCCCACCACCCCCCGTCCGAAAAGCGGTGTGGCCTAATCAAAAGGGGGCGTGGCCTTGTGGATCTGTTTTTTTCTTCGCTCTGGGGGCATGTCCAGCTTCCCCGGAGACTGCTCAGTGTGCAATGCCGGCTCTTATCTGTGACAGGAGCTGAGTGCTGCAGGAGTTTATCTCACTGCAGCACTCGGCTCCTGTCACTACAGAAGAGCTGGCACTTTGGTGTCACCCCTTCCGAGGGGAACACCCGCGTGCGGGCCGCACCCCCCGCACACCCGCCTTCTGTTCGCACTGTTCCTTATTAATCCCCAGGGACCAGTCACCTTATTACATGTGACATGTGGATCCTGCTCCTAGCCTCCCTCTGCCTCCCAATGGGGGTCATTCCGACCTGTTCGCATGCAGCGGTTCTTCGTTGCGGTGCAAATGGGTTGGAAATGCGCACTCGCGTCGTCGCCGGGCAACAACCCCACACAGCGAGAAATGTGATTGCAGTGGCAATCGCAAGAAGACGGACAGGCGGGAGGCGTTCCGGGGCGGATACTCACCGGTTTCCAGGCGTGGTGAGTCCAACGCAGGCGTGTCGAGGCGTTTGGACGGCGGATGTCTGATGTCAGGACCGGGACCTTCATAGCAGGAGGAACGTTTACAATAGAAGCTTGCAGCATCCTCTCCCCCTCCTTTGACAATGCAAGAACTTGGTAATGAAAAGTGGGAGGAGCATCGGCAGCGGGCGGACGACGGCATGAGCGGCCCGGGGCCCTCTCCTCTCTGTTAGAGCAGCTGGGCCCGGGACATCTGTGCCCTGGTCTTGTTTTACTTGAAACTTTTTTAGCATAGCAGGGCTGCACAAGCGTTCGCAGCCCTGCTATGCTAAATGAATGACCCCCATATGCGTATCGCTGCCAATAGCACTTTTGGGCCCCAAGTACTAGTGGCTAAGCATTTGGAACCATGACCAGGCCTCATTGTGAATACCGGTTCCTTGTGCAGAAGCTGTGTCATGGTGGAGCATTCACGTGGGACTGGCCCACCTCGTTGGCAGGACTGGAACTCGCCTCCCTCTTCTTGGGGCCCCCGCCTGCACATGTGTTAGTACTGAAGTATAACTGGATGATCTTAGGCCCTCATTCCGAGTCGTTCGCTCGGTAATTTTCTTCGCATCACAGCGTTTTTCTGCTTAGTACGCATGCGCAATGTTCGCACTGCGACTGCGCCAAGTAATTTTGCTATGAAGATAGTTTTTTTACTCACGGCTTTTTCTTCGCTCCGGCGAACGTAATGTGATTGACAGGAAATGGGTGTTACTGGGCGGAAACACGGCGTTTTATGGGCGTGTGGATGAAAACGCTACCGTTTCCGGAAAAAACGCAGGAGTGGCTGGAGAAACGGAGGAGTGTCTGGGCGAACGCTGGGTGTGTTTGTGACGTCAAACCAGGAACGACAAGCACTGAACTGATCGCAGATACCGAGTAAGTCTGAAGCTACTCTGAAACTGCTAAGTAGTTTGTAATCGCAATATTGCGAATACATCGTTCGCAATTTTAAGAAGCTAAGATTCACTCCCAGTAGGCGGCGGCTTAGCGTGTGTAACTCTGCTAAAATCGCCTTGCGAGCGAACAACTCGGAATGAGGGCCTTAGATGTCTGTCTTCCAGAAGTGAAGACTCACTGAGAAACAATGCCACTTAATCCATCTTCCCGTGACTATTAGTGCGCGGTCCTTTGACAAATAAACATGATATATCTATCTGCTAGGAACTTGTATCTCTCCTGACAGTGAATGTCTATTTCAGAATTATGACGTCCAGCTCTAAATCCTGTGCAACTTTAACAGAACATCAACATTAATCACAAAGTATTGTCCTTGCCAGACACTTTATATTGTAGAACATTATGTGAAAAAAATGATTCAATATCGTGGGGGAGATGTATCAAAGCTTGGACCGGGCGACATGTACTAAGCCTTGGATAGTGATAAAGTGGAAACAGATTACGTACCAGCCAATCAGGTTCTGTCATTTTACAGACTGTGTTTAAAAAATGTCAGGAGCTGTTTGGTTAGTACTTTATCTCTCTCCACTTTATCTCTTTCCAGGGTTTGATACATTTCCCCCTATGGTTGATGTCAGTGACTACATAAAGAGTATCCCAGAAGCCAGATAGAACATTGAATGCTACCAAAATGATAAATATATCGTATTCATTCATTTTCTTATTTTAGGTACCTTTTCTGGGTATATTCCATGTTTGTCTTTTTGACTGATATATTTAATGTAATTCTGGGGTCTATTTATTTTTAATGGGCGCTGACAATCTGCGTCACTGCTAATAGCACTGATACAGGCTGGCTGTTGTAGTGCACGGCTAGTGGTTTGACCCAGCAGGGATCCAACTACGGTTCACTGGTCCCTTGTAGACGCCAGGGGCGGATTGGGATGGTAAACCAGTCAGGGAAATTTCAGCAAGCAGCCCTAATGGAGGCGGGGTCTGTTAAGGGGGTGGGGTGTGTCGAGGTGGGCGGGATAATCCCTCCTTATAGAGCTTGACGCGCCCTTCCTTGCGACTTTTGCTGCGGTTGGGTCTGCGACTTTATGCTAATGCCACTACATAGCCCTTCCCTGGTGTACAGCCGTGCGTCCAAATGTGCAAGAAATAAGACGCTCACTGTCAGTCGCACATCTGCTAGATGCAGATCATCCATTGGAGTATGGCCTCCAGTGTGAGTGATTTAGCGACTCTATGCACAGCCACATTCATCTACACACCCACAAAACTCTACGCCATACTTACCTACTCTCCCAGATTCTGCGGGAGACACCCGGTTTTCGGGTAGTCCCCCGCAGCCCCCGGAAGAGTGGGCACCCCTTACGCATTCTGCCCACTTCCTAGTGAAGTGGGCAGAATAGGGAGAATGACACAGTAAAATCACGGACCTGGCGGGGGGCGGAGCCTAATGACGCGATCAGATGCTAATCGCGTCATTTTAGCCCCGCCCCTAGCCATTTTTCATCCAATTACAGTCGTTTACTGGGAGTGGGCGGAGCCTACTGATGTAATCAGATTGGCTCCTCCCTCATCCCCGCCCACCTGCTTCTCCTCTCCGGTCATCTCCCGGAGAGGAGATTTAAAATATCGGTAAGTATGCTCTACGTTACATCTGAGTCTGATCAGCCAACCCCCTGTAACAACACAGGAATGCCCAACACATTCCTAATGCACTTCTCTGTGCGTGTGTATGTACTGCGTTCTGTACGACCATCATCAGGATTTATCTGTGGCGCAACTCAGACGAAAATGACCCTCTACTGCGTCCCACACAGGGCCGTCTTTTCATATAAATGGGCTCTTGCCCAAGGGCCCCAGGAGTATAAGGGCCCTAGGCTGAAAGCTGAGGGTCCCCTCTTTCCAGGGGTACCAGATTTTTGAAAATCGGCCCTGGGGAACCAGAGATATCCAACGTGAAAGCAGTGGACCCCATCTGAGCCTGTTAATTGCTATTCCCAGCCAGATATCTCAGGTTCTGTCTTATATACAGTTTTTCTGAGGGTATCTTCCAAAAGATGGAACTCTCCCCTTTCGCTGGACACTGGCAGCTTGTCTCTACTATGCCCAGAACCAGAGATATCAGCCTTCCAGCAGCTGGTCCCTGCTCCAGCTTCACAAGCCTAATATGCAGTTTGAAATTTTCGTTGGTGAATTGCTCCGGCTCCTGAACTCTGATCCCCAAGTCTCCAGTACCTCCTGAAAGGTGGAACTCTCTCGTTTTTTTATCCCATTCAAAGCTAAGAAATATATTTTCAGGAACTAGAGATATCTGCAGTCAAGCAAGCTGCTCTCCCACTGGAAAATGATAAATATTAAGCCCACTCCACTATCTACCCCTCCCCTACGTATTAAACACCCCCTACCACCCTGGAAGTCATGTACCAGGGCATCTTCATTTAGCCCAATGCCCCCTTCTACAGTTTAGCCCCATCTGTGCAGTAATGGAGTAATTAGCAGAAATTACTGCTCCAGGTTCTACATGCTCAGTGGAAGATAGAACACCCCCTACCAGCCGCTGATAGCACCCCCCACCCCTACCGCTGGAGAGTGGACAGGGGGTCCAGTGCATTGCTGTGCCCAGGGGCCTACACTGCTGTTAAGACGGCCCTGGTCCCACATCACCCCTGGTCAGACTCAGATCAGGCCCATAATGCTGTATACTATGCCATAGTGGTACTTGCTATATAAATATATTTTAAAAGGGTCATACACATTTAAATAATACATTAATCTACCTGCTGATCTCACCCATTACAAAATGTACACAGGTGCAATAAATAGAAAATAGCAATTACCAAAAACAGAAATTAAACATCTGTCTGGCATATGCTTGTATCTCACCACATGCTCACACTACATCACACTGCACGCAGGTCCCCATCACTCCATATCACACCGCACGCAGGTCCCCATCACTCCATATCACACCGCACGCAGGTCCCCATCACTCCATATCACACCGCACGCAGGTCCCCATCACTCCATATCACACCGCACGCAGGTCCCCATCACTCCATATCACACCGCACGCAGGTCCCCATCACTCCATATCACACCGCACGCAGGTCCCCATCACTCCATATCACACCGCACGCAGGTCCCCATCACTCCATATCACACCGCATGCAGGTCCCCATCACTCCATATCACACCACACGCAGGTCCCCATCACTCCCTATCACACCGCACGCAGGTCCCCATCACTCCATATCACACTGCACGCAGGTCCCCATCACTCCACATCACACCGCACGCAGGTCCCCATCACTCCATATCACACCGCACGCAGGTCCCCATCACTCCACATCACACTGCACGCAGGTCCCCATCACTCCCTATCACACTGCACGCAGGTCCCCATCACTCCATATCACACCGTACGCAGGTCCCCATCACTCCCTATCACACTGCACGCAGGTCCCCATCACTCCATATCACACCGTACGCAGGTCCCCATCACTCCCTATCACACTGCACGCAGGTCCCCATCACTCCATATCACACCGCACGCAGGTCCCCATCACTCCATATCACACCGCACACAGGTCCCCATCACTCCATATCACACCGCACGCAGGTCCCCATCACTCCATATCACACCGCACGCAGGTCCCCATCACTCCATATCACACCGCACGCAGGTCCCCATCACTCCATATCACACCGCACGCAGGTCCCCTTCATTCCATATCACACCGCACGCAGGTCCCCATCACTCCATATCACACTGCACGCAGGTCCCCATCACTCCATATCACACCGCACGCAGGTCCCCATCACTCCATATCACACCGCACACAGGTCCCCATCACTCCCTATCACACCGCACGCAGGTCCCCATCACTCCACATCACACCGCACGCAGGTCCCCATCACTCCACATCACTCCACATCACACCGCACGCAGGTCCCCATCACTCCATATCACACCGCACGCAGGTCCCCATCACTCCATATCACACCGTACGCAGGTCCCCATCACTCCACATCACACCGTACGCAGGTCCCCATCACTCCCTATCACACTGCACGCAGGTCCCCATCACTCCATATCACACCGCACGCAGGTCCCCATCACTCCACATCACACCGCACGCAGGTCCCCATCACTCCACATCACACCGCACGCAGGTCCCCATCACTCCATATCACACCGCACGCAGGTCCCCATCACTCCATATCACACCGTACGCAGGTCCCCATCACTCCACATCACACCGTACGCAGGTCCCCATCACTCCCTATCACACTGCACGCAGGTCCCCATCACTCCATATCACACCGCACGCAGGTCCCCATCACTCCATATCACACCGCACGCAGGTCCCCATCACTCCCTATCACACTGCACGCAGGTCCCCATCACTCCACATCACACCGCACGCAGGTCCCCATCACTCCCTATCACACCGCACGCAGGTCCCCATCACTCTATATCACACCGCACACAGGTCCCCATCACTCCACATCACACTGCACGCAGGTCCCCATCACTCCATATCACACCGCACGCAGGTCCCCATCACTCCATATCACACCGCACGCAGGTCCCCATCACTCCATATTACACCGCACGCAGGTCCCCATCACTCCATATCACACCGCACGCAGGTCCCCATCACTCCATATCACACCGCACGCAGGTCCCCATCACTCCATATCACACAGCACGCAGGTCCCCATCACTCCCTATCACACCGCACGCAGGACTCCATCACTCCATATCACACCGCACGCAGGTCCCCATCACTCCACATCACACCGCACGCAGGTCCCCATCACTCCATATCACACTGCACGCAGGTCCCCATCACTCCACATCACACCGCACGCAGGTTCCCATCACTCCATATCACACCGCACGCAGGTCCCCATCACTCCATATCACACCGCACGCAGGTCCCCATCACTCCACATCACACTGCACGCAGGTCCCCATCACTCCATATCACACTGTACGCAGGTCCATATCACACTGTACGCAGGTCCCCATCACTCCACATCACACCGTACGCAGGTCCCCATCACTCCATATCACACCGTACGCAGGTCCCCATCACTCCATATCACACCGTACACAGGTCCCCATCACTCCATATCACACCGCACGCAGGTCCCCATCACTCCATATCACACCGTACACAGGTCCCCATCACTCCCTATCACACCGCACGCAGGTCCCCATCACTCCACATCACACCGCACGCAGGTCCCCATCACTCCACATCACACTGCACGCAGGTCCCCATCACTCCCTATCACACTGTACGCAGGTCCCCATCACTCCCTATCACACTGTACGCAGGTCCCCATCACTCCACATCACACCGCACGCAGGTCCCCATCACTCCACATCACACCGTACGCAGGTCCCCATCACTCCATATCACACCGTACACAGGTCCCCATCACTCCCTATCACACCGCACGCAGGTCCCCATCACTCCATATCACACCGCACGCAGGTCCCCATCACTCCATATCACACCGCACGCAGGTCCCCATCACTCCATATCACACCGCACGCAGGTCCCCATCACTCCACATCACACTGCACGCAGGTCCCCATCACTCCCTATCACACTGTACGCAGGTCCCCATCACTCCACATCACACCGCACGCAGGTCCCCATCACTCCACATCACACTGCACGCAGGTCTCCATCACTCCATATCACACCGCACGCAGGTTCCCATCACTCCACATCACACCGCACGCAGGTTCCCATCACTCCACATCACACTGCACGCAGGTCCCCATCACTCCCTATCACACTGCACGCAGGTCCCCATCACTCCATATCACACTGCACGCAGGTCCCCATCACTCCCTATCACACTGCACGCAGGTCCCCATCACTCCATATCACACTGCACGCAGGTCCCCATCACTCCCTATCACACTGCACGCAGGTCCCCATCACTCCCTATCACACTGCACGCAGGTCCCCATCACTCCATATCACACTGCACGCAGGTCCCCATCACTCCCTATCACACTGCACGCAGGTCCCCATCACTCCATATCACACCGCACGCAGGTCCCCATCACTCCCTATCACACCGCACGCAGGTCCCCATCACTCCATATCACACCGCACGCAGGTCCCCATCACTCCATATCACACCGCACGCAGGTCCCCATCACTCCATATCACACCGCACGCAGGTCCCCATCACTCCATATCACACCGCACGCAGGTCCCCATCACTCCATATCACACCGCACGCAGGTCCCCATCACTCCACATCACACCGCACGCAGGTCCCCATCACTCCACATCACACTGCACGCAGGTCCCCATCACTCCATATCACACCGCACGCAGGTCCCCATCACTCCACATCACACTGCACGCAGGTCCCCATCACTCCCTATCACACTGTACGCAGGTCCCCATCACTCCACATCACACTGCACGCAGGTCTCCATCACTCCATATCACACCGCATGCAGGTTCCCATCACTCCACATCACACTGCACGCAGGTCCCCATCACTCCACATCACACTGCACGCAGGTTCCCATCACTCCATATCACACAGCACGCAGGTCCCCATCACTCCATATCACACCGCACGCAGGTTCCCATCACTCCACATCACACTGCACGCAGGTCCCCATCACTCCACATCACACTGCACGCAGGTCCCCATCACTCCATATCACACCGCACGCAGGTTCCCATCACTCCATATCACACCGCACGCAGGTCCCCATCACTCCCTATCACACCGCACACAGGTCCCCATCACTCCCTATCACACCGCACGCAGGTCCCCATCACTCCACATCACACCGCACGCAGGTCCCCATCACTCCACATCACACCGCACGCAGGTCCCCATCACTCCATATCACACCGCACGCAGGTCCCCATCACTCCACATCACACCGCACGCAGGTCCCCATCACTCCATATCACACCGCACGCAGGTCCCCATTACTCCATATCACACCGCACGCAGGTCCCCTTCATTCCATATCACACCGCACGCAGGTCCCCATCACTCCCTATCACACCGCACGCAGGACTCCATCACTCCATATCACACCGCACGCAGGTCCCCATCACTCCACATCACACCGCACGCAGGTCCCCATCACTCCACATCACACCGCACGCAGGTCCCCATCACTCCATATCACACCGCACACAGGTCCCCATCACTCCATATCACACTGCACGCAGGTCCCCATCACTCCACATCACACCGCACGCAGGTTCCCATCACTCCATATCACACCGCACGCAGGTCCCCATCACTCCACATCACACTGCACGCAGGTCCCCATCACTCCATATCACACTGTACGCAGGTCCCCATCACTCCACATCACACCGTACGCAGGTCCCCATCACTCCATATCACACCGTACGCAGGTCCCCATCACTCCACATCACACCGTACGCAGGTCCCCATCACTCCATATCACACTGTACGCAGGTCCCCATCACTCCACATCACACCGTACGCAGGTCCCCATCACTCCATATCACACCGCACGCAGGTCCCCATCACTCCCTATCACACCGCACGCAGGTCCCCATCACTCCATATCACACCGCACGCAGGTCCCCATCACTCCATATCACACCGCACACAGGTCCCCATCACTCCATATCACACCGTACGCAGGTCCCCATCACTCCCTATCACACCGCACGCAGGTCCCCATCACTCCATATCACACCGCACGCAGGTCCCCATCACTCCATATCACACCGCACGCAGGTCCCCATCACTCCATATCACACCGCACGCAGGTCCCCATCACTCCACATCACACTGCACGCAGGTCCCCATCACTCCCTATCACACTGCACGCAGGTCCCCATCACTTCATATCACACCGTACGCAGGTCCCCATCACTCCATATCACACCGCACGCAGGTCCCCATCACTCCATATCACACCGCACGCAGGTCCCCATCACTCCATATCACACCGCACGCAGGTCCCCATCACTCCCTATCACACCGCACGCAGGTCCCCATCACTCCATATCACACCGCACGCAGGTCCCCATCACTCCATATCACACCGCACGCAGGTCCCCATCACTCCATATCACACCGCACGCAGGTCCCCATCACTCCACATCACACTGCACGCAGGTCCCCATCACTCCCTATCACACTGTACGCAGGTCCCCATCACTCCATATCACACCGCACGCAGGTCCCCATCACTCCACATCACACCGTACGCAGGTCCCCATCACTCCATATCACACCGTACGCAGGTCCCCATCACTCCATATCACACTGTACGCAGGTCCCCATCACTCCACATCACACCGCACGCAGGTCCCCATCACTCCACATCACACCGTACGCAGGTCCCCATCACTCCATATCACACCGTACGCAGGTCCCCATCACTCCATATCACACCGTACACAGGTCCCCATCACTCCCTATCACACCGCACGCAGGTCCCCATCACTCCATATCACACCGCACGCAGGTCCCCATCACTCCATATCACACCGCACGCAGGTCCCCATCACTCCATATCACACCGCACGCAAGTCCCCATCACTCCACATCACACCGCACGCAGGTCCCCATCACTCCATATCACACCGCACGCAGGTCCCCATCACTCCATATCACACCGCACGCAGGTCCCCATCACTCCATATCACACCGCACGCAGGTCCCCATCACTCCCTATCACACCGCACACAGGTCCCCATCACTCCATATCACACCGCACGCAGGTCCCTATTACTCCTTATCACACCGCACACAGGTTCCCATCACTCCATATCACACCGCACGCAGGTCCCCATCACTCCCTATCACACTGCACGCAGGTCCCCATCACTCCATATCACACCGCACGCAGGTCCCTATTACTCCCTATCACACCGCACACAGGTTCCCATCACTCCATATCACACCGCACGCAGGACCCCATCACTCCCTATCACACCGCACACAGGTCCCCATCACTCCATATCACACCGCACGCAGGTCCCTATTACTCCCTATCACACCGCACACAGGTTCCCATCACTCCATATCACACCGCACGCAGGTCCCCATCACTCCATATCACACCGCACGCAGGTCCCCATCACTCCACATCACACTGCACGCAGGTCCCCATCACTCCCTATCACACTGTACGCAGGTCCCCATCACTCCCTATCACACCGCACGCAGGTCCCCATCACTCCACATCACACCGCACGCAGGTCCCCATCACTCCACATCACACTGCACGCAGGTCTCCATCACTCCATATCACACCGCACGCAGGTCCCCATCACTCCATATCACACTGCACGCAGGTCCCCATCACTCCACATCACACTGCACGCAGGTCCCCTTCATTCCATATCACACCGCACACAGGTTCCCATCACTCCATATCACACCGCACGCAGGTTCCCATCACTCCACATCACACTGCACGCAGGTCCCCATCACTCCACATCACACTGCACGCAGGTCCCCTTCATTCCATATCACACCGCACACAGGTTCCCATCACTCCATATCACACCGCACGCAGGTTCCCATCACTCCACATCACACTGCACGCAGGTCCCCTTCATTCCATATCACACCGCACACAGGTTCCCATCACTCCATATCACACCGCACGCAGGTCCCCATCACTCCATATCACACCGCACGCAGGTTCCCATCACTCCATATCACACCGCACGCAGGTTCCCATCACTCCACATCACACTGCACGCAGGTCCCC
This sequence comes from Pseudophryne corroboree, assembly GCF_028390025.1. NCBI lineage: Eukaryota > Metazoa > Chordata > Amphibia > Anura > Myobatrachidae > Pseudophryne > Pseudophryne corroboree. Next base: position 92,049,890 of record NC_086444.1, on the reverse strand, counting down.
ATCACTCCACATCACACTGCACGCAGGTCCCCATCACTCCATATCACACCGCACGCAGGTTCCCATCACTCCATATCACACCGCACGCAGGTCCCCATCACTCCCTATCACACTGCACGCAGGTCCCCATCACTCCATATCACACTGCACGCAGGTCCCCATCACTCCCTATCACACTGCACGCAGGTCCCCATCACTCCATATCACACCGCACGCAGGTCCCCATCACTCCCTATCACACTGCACGCAGGTCCCCATCACTCCATATCACACAGCACGCAGGTCCCCATCACTCCCTATCACACTGCACGCAGGTCCCCATCACTCCCTATCACACTGCACGCAGGTCCCCATCACTCCCTATCACACTGCACGCAGGTCCCCATCACTCCCTATCACACTGCACGCAGGTCCCCATCACTCCATATCACACCGCACGCAGGTTCCCATCACTCCACATCACACTGCACGCAGGTCCCCATCACTCCCTATCACACTGCACGCAGGTCCCCATCACTCCCTATCACACTGCACGCAGGTCCCCATCACTCCCTATCACACTGCACGCAGGTCCCCATCACTCCATATCACACAGCACGCAGGTCCCCATCACTCCCTATCACACTGCACGCAGGTCCCCATCACTCCCTATCACACTGCACGCAGGTCCCCATCACTCCACATCACACCGCACGCAGGTCCCCATCACTCCATATCACACTGCACGCAGGTCCCCATCACTCCATATCACACAGCACGCAGGTACTCATCACTCCATATCACACTGCACGCAGGTCCCCATCACTCCATATCACACAGCACGCAGGTACTCATCACTTCATATCACACTGCACGCAGGTCCCCATCACTCCATATCACACCGTACGCAGGTCCCCATCACTCCATATCACACCGCACGCAGGTCCCCATCACTCCATATCACACCGCACACAGGTCCCCATCACTCCATATCACACCGCACGCAGGTCCCCATCACTCCATATCACACCGCACACAGATCCCACTTCAGCTTAAGGGTTGGGTCTAGGTATACATTAGTGTATAATAGGTGAGATTGGTCTTATTACTGAAAATCAATGTAAGGATAACAGTGAGTGTAGGCTGACCATACTATCCCTTTAATTTGGGACACTTATGAATTGCACAGGTTCTGTGGCTGGCTGACTGCAAGCCTGCATTTCACCTGGTTTTAAGCAGCCACAGAACCTGTGTAATTCATGAGTGTCCCAGGTTAAAGGGATAATGGCAAGCTATTTTTGAAAATTCTTGGAATTTCTGCTTTCAAAATAAACAGGTGCAAGGGGGGAGTGGCCACAGGTGGGGAAGCAGCAACGGTAATTTTAGCTGGGCATAAACAATACTTAAGCTCAAATTAAGTTTAAGACAAATTGGTTAAATTATAAATCACGGATGTAATCAATTGTATGAAATGTAATCAACGGATGTAAAATGGATGTAATCAATTTGTATGAACAACAGTTTTTGTCCATTTTCCAGTGTCTGGGAGCAAAGGCCGATTGTCATTTGCGCTCATCCATTACTAGATTTTCATCCCAGCCAACCAGATCTGTCAGATGATCTGCCAGATAAGTTTATACTGTATGCCCAGCTTTATTCAATGCATACCCTGCGCTTCTATGCCCCGTACAGATCCCTGGGACTGGGTAATCTGTGTTCACTTCCACTTCCACCTTGGCTCCTTTGCAAAACACTGTTTTTCTTACAGGAGTAATCTGGAGGCAAACCCTCTTGCCACAAACAATATATAATCTATATCATGCAACGTGACAAATTCTAAAACTATTAGTACCCCAGTACATTATTTCCTTTATTAAAAAATATAAACAATGTTGTCTGTTACCGTTAACTCATGTAGGTGTTGCCCATTCAACCAGAGTTAATCAGAGTAGCTCAAATCTGATTGATTGCTACGAGCAGCAGATCAACTTTTCATTATTAGAAGCTTTTGTAATTGTACCCCAAGTTGTTTGGACATATAATATTGCAAAGAAAGCTGTACCGTTTTTGGTAATTTTCTCCGTCTCCAGGTAAAACTGAAATTCATAGGTTCCACCCAAAGATCCAGACTTTCGAAAATGTGTTCCGTATCTGTCAATGAATTTTCGGTAGGAGCTGTATTCATAAACCGAGGGAAGACTGAAAAGTTCTCTCCAGAACGGTTCAGCGAGGACTAAAAACTCTGGATCGCGATTTATGAACTGCGCCACTTCCACGTGATTCCTGATAACCATGTACTGGTAACTCTACAGGGACGAAAAACAAACATAGTCATTTACAGTACCATGATAATAAATTTTTGTTACTTTGAAACTTTTTCTTTTTTCTTTAGAGTTTCTTCAGGTAAAAGTCCTAAAGTGTATTACACCGTAGGTTCTCAAACTCGGTCCTAAGTACCCCAAACAGTACACGTTTTCCAGGTCTCCTCACAGAATCATAAGAGAAATAATTAGCTCCACCTGTGGATCTTTTAAAATGTGTCAGTGAGTAATGACCACACCTGTGCTCCTGCTTGGTGACCTGGAAAACATGAACTGTGTGGGGTCCTGAGGACCGAGTTTGAGAACCACTGTATTAAGGTATTACCCCTTAACCACTTGCCAGGTGTGGTCACATCAGATGTGACCACACGAGGCTGGGCTTTCCCTGACATGGTCGCATCTGATTTGACCAGTCAGAAAGCTCACTGCAGTCAGAGAATCTTCCCGCAGCTGCCACTCTCAGAGGGGCATCCCGGCCCCTCTGCTTCCTGGTTGTGCCTGCCATGCTGCCAATCACTGCCGATCAGCACTCTACACACCGTGGCTGGAGACATTAGCTGTCGCTGGGGAAATGGTGAAGAGCAACCCTCACCTTTCATCTGGATCCCCAGAGTCTGTAGAGAGGAGCAGGTAACGGAAAAATAAGATCTTAATTATCTACCGGTAAATCCTTTTCTCGTAGTCCGTAGACGATGCTGGGGTCCAAATTAGTACCATGGGGTATAGACGGGTCCCTAGGGAGCCATGGGCACTTTAAGAGTTTAATAGTGTGGGCTGGCTCCTCCCTCTATGCCCCACATACCATACTAGAAACTGTGCCCGAGGAGACGGACATACTTCGAGAGAAGGAAATACACAGATAGTGGTGAGATTCACACCAGCTCACACATAACAACAGAAAATCAAGCAACTAGCTTGAAACAAGTCAGGAATGACTGAACACCAGTACTTAACCAAGAAACTATGCAGTACTGAACCAAGTAACAACTGCAGGAAAACGAAGCGCTGGGCGGGCGTCCAGCATCCTCTACAGACTACGAGAAAAGGATTTACCGGTAAGTAATTAAAATCCTATTTTCTCTTACGTCCTAGAGGATGCTGGGGTCCACATTAGTATCATGGGGATGTACCAAAGCTCCCAGTATGGGAGGGAGAGCGCGGAGGCTCTTGCAGAAACGATAGACTAAACTTTAGGTTCTCAGAGTCCAAAGTATCGAACTTGGAGAACTTAGCAAACGTGTTCAACCCTGACCAAGTAGCTGGTCGGCAAAGCTGTACAGCCGAGACACCCCGAGCAGCTGCCCAGGATGAATCCACTTTACGAGTAGAGTGGTTCTTGACGGATTTCGGGCACGTCAATCCTGCCATAGAATAAGCATGATAGCCTGGTCCAGCAAGAAATCGACTGCTTAGAAGCAGGCCACCCAACCTTGTTGGGATCATAAAGGACAAATAGAGTGTCCGACTTTCTGTGACGAGAAGTTCTCTTCACATAAATCTTGAAAGCCCTCACAACATCCAAGGACATTGAAGTAATTGAGGAGTCAGTAGCCACTGGCACCACAATAGGTTGGTTGATATGAAAAGACGACACAATCTTCGGAAGAAATTGCTGACACATCCTGAGCTCAGCTCTATCTTCATGAAAAATCATATAGGGGCTCTTGTAGGACAATGCCCCAATTCCGACACACGTCTAGCAGATGCCAATGTCAACAGTGGGACAGACTTCCAAGTAAGAAACTTGACTTCAATCTCCTGCAAAGGCTCGAACCAATCCGATTGCAAGAACTGCAGTACCACGTTAAGATCCCATGGTGCCATAGGAGGCACACAGGGAGGTTGGATGTACAGAACCCCTTTCAAGAAAGTCTGAACCTCAGGGAGGGCAGCCAATTGTTTCTGGAAGAAAATGCACAAGGCCGAAATCTGGACTTTTATGGATCCCAGGCACAGGCCCACATCCACCCCTGCTTGCAGGAAGAGGAGAAACCATCCAAGTTGAAACTCCACCGTAGGAAACTAATTTGATTCACACCAAGACACGTACTTTTTCCAAATCCGATGGTAATGTTTTGACGTTACTCCTTTCCTAGCCTGTATGGAATAATTCCTAGCCTGTATGTAGGAATAACTTTGTTCGGAATGCCCTTCCGAGCTAAGATCTGGCATTCAACCTCCATGCCATCAAACGTAGCCATGGTAAGTCTTGATAAGCGAACGGCCCCTGTTGCAGAAGGTCCTCTCGAAGAGGAAGAGGCCTCGGATCTTCCAGCAGCAACTCCAGGAGGTCCGCGTACTAAGCCCTTCTTGGCCAGTCCAGAGTAATGAGGATCGCCTGAACTCTTTCTCCAATAGGACTAAAGGCACTTAACAGATACATAGCATAATATAGTACAGAAACACTGACATAATATAGTACAGTAAATACACTGACTTGAACACCCACGGAGTTACTAGGGCGTCCACCGCCACTGCCTGTGGATCCCTCGACCAGGAACAATACCTCAGAAGCTTCTTGTTGAGGCGTGAGGCCATCATGTCTATTTGAGGTATGCCCCAAAGACTTGTCACCTCTGGGTGGAGGCCCCACTCTCCCGGATGGAGATCGTGTCTGCTGAGGAAATCCGCTTCCCAGTTGTCCACTCCCGGAATGAAGATTGCTGACAGCGACACAGCGTGCTTTTCTGCCCAAAGGATGATTCTTGTTACCTCTGACATTGCAGCTCTGTCTTCGTTCCGCCTTGTCGGTTTATGTAGGCCACTGTCGTTACATTGTCTGACTGAACCTGAATGGTTTGATCCTTCAGAAGATGTGCCGCTTGTAGAAGACCGTTGTACACGGCTCTTAGTTCTAGAATGTTTATCGGAAGGATGGATTCCAGGTTTGACCACCTTCTTTGGAAGTTTTCCCCTTGGGTGACTGCCCCCCAACCTCTGACACTTGCATCCGTGGTTAGGAGGATCCAATTCTGAATCCTGAACCTGTGGCTCTCTAGTAGGTGAGAGGTTTGCAGCCACCAGAGGAGCGAGATTCTGGCCTTCGGTGACAGGTGGATCCTCTGGTGCATGTGAAGATGAGATCCCGACCATTTTTCCAGGATATCCAGTTGAAAATATTGTGCATGAAATCTTCCGTACTGTAGAGCCTCGTAGGAGGCTACCATCTTCCCCAGAAAGTGGAAGGGGATTTGGACTTTTTAACTTTAGCAGTTCAAAAGGACTGCATCGCAGACGTAGAATATGAGGATAACTAGAGTGAAGTGGAGGGCAGTGCTCTCCGTCAGCGTCTCTGTAGTGTGATCTGCAGGGAGAAAATGGCGCTGGTGAGTGCTGGATCAGCTCTGAGAAGCCCTGCCCCCGTAATTGCGCGTCTTCCCACATTTATTATTTTATACTGGCCTGAGGTGTGCTTGTTGCTAACAGTGGGATTAGCCACTGTTAGCTCAGATGACCAGTGTTAGGGTATTGCGCTGGCCCAGGGAGACCCTCACAGTGCCGTACAACTGTACATCTGAGCCCTCCGGAGTGCAGCATCATCCCTCCGTTCCCACCCTTGTGCCACCATCCCCGCCGGCGTCATACTCACCACTGCATCTTCTGGCTCTGTTTGGGGGTGGCGGAGTTGCTGCGGGAGCGAGCGGTCATCTCGGAAGCTTGCGATCAACATCCTCAGGAGCTCAGTGTCCTGTCTGCGGAGATAGGAGCCATTAACCTCAAGGGTTGGATCATACTCTCCCCCCTAAGTCCCACGAAGCAGGGAGGCTGTTGCCAGCAGCCTCCCTGTACCTAACAGCTCTTAAAAAATAATAAAACTAGAAAAGCTCCTATGAGCTTCCCTAGGTGGGTCCGGCTCCACCGGGCACATTTTCTAAACTGAGTCTGGTAGGTGGGGCATAAAGGGAGAAGCCAGCCCACACTATTAAACTCTTAAAGTGCCCATGGCTCCCAAGGGAACCGCCTATACCCCATAGTACTAATGTGGACCCCCGGCATCCTCTAGGACGTAAGAGAAATGGGACGTTGTGATGGTCGTGATATTTCGATGTCTGAAAAACCTGATATTTTAAAAATAGTGTCTTCATCTGTGACCCTGGTCACCCTATGTTATTCCTGCACTCAATGCTTCTGTATCCATCCTGTGTCAGCGCTCTTGTGGCCAGAACCGCTACCACCTGCTGTCTGCCTGTGCTAGTGCTTTTACTTACTACCTGAGGGCTTAATTTAGAACTGATCGATGGGCTGCGTTTTTTTGCTGCACTGCGATCAGATAGTCGCTGCCTACAGGGGTAGTGTAAAATCGCTGTGCAAGTGTGTGTTCCTATATGTAGCAGAGCTGTACAAAAGCAGTATGTGCAGTCTCTGCGCAGCCCAGGACTTAAGGGCCCTACACACTGGTCGACTGGCCGCCAAGGGGCCCGACGGCTGATACGGCCGACAGACGACCCGGCGGGGGGGGGGAGTTTACGGGGGAGTGGAGTTTCTTCACTCCCCCCATCACCCGGCCCCATAGCCCTGCATGCTAATATGGACGATATTATCCATAGGCATAAACGTGCCAGCACCAACAATGAACGAGCGCGGGGCTGCACATCGTTCACCGTTGGTGCATACGCACTTCATTAATGAACGAGATCATTCGTATCTTTCAGTGTAATGATAATCGCCCAGTGTGTAGAGCCCATTACTCTTCTAGTGCAATTGAATCCTGCTGATCGGGGCCAGAGCTGACGTCAGTCACCCTCCCTGAAAACACTTGGGAATGCCTGCGTTTTTCCGGACACTCCCTGAAAACGGTCAGTTGCCACCCACAAACGCCCTCTTCCTGTCAGTCACCTTGCGAACGCCCGTGCGAATGGATCCTTCGCACCATCTGTTGCTGACTAGCGATGCCCGTTGTAACCATCCAACGTGTCGGCGCATTGCGGCTCATATGCATGCGCAGTTCTGATCTGATCGCCCGCTGTGCGAAAACACACAGCACCAATCAGATCTCAATGACCCCCTGATGCTACTGCTCCCTGCACTGTTATCACCAGCACTACTGTCTCCAGCACCTCATGCGGGGGGGACGCCCAGCACAGGACTAGTCCGCCCCGTATGTCAGTCCGGTCCCGTCCCCCCCCAGCACAAGTACAAAAGCATTACACAGCGGTGATGCTTTTGTACTTGTTGAGTTACTCGTCGCTGCCCCTGGTCGCGGCGGCTGCGCGTGACTTCACGCAGCCGCTGCGGCCTGCCCCTCGCACGGTCCAGCCACACCTGCGTTGGCCAGGCCGCGCCTTAAAAGCGGCAGCCAAATGCCTCCGCGCCGCCCCCTCCCGCTCAGCGACCGCCTCTGCTTGTCAATCAGGCAGAGGCGATCGCTAGGGAACGACGGCCTTCGGCCGTCCGGCATGTGCAGTTCCGACCCAATCGCTGCGCTGCAAACACCTGCAGCCAGCGATCGGGTCGGAATGACCCCCATAGTGCTCAGCAACTCCAGTGTGTCCCATCACTCCTAGTTTTGTCATCTCACCTGCTCATTACACGTTCCTGCAAGTTGCCTCAGTTCTTATAACAATGTTACTCAGCTTCTCAGCAAGTAATCATGGGAACCTATACCAACTTCTGAAATAGGCTCCAACCATCGGACCATCGGTGGCACCAGGGTGTTCGGCGCCCTCCTGCAAACTATAAATTTGCGCCCTCCTACAAATGGGAGAGGCGGTAGGTGACACTTGGGGAGAAGCAGTACGTTACCACCAGGGGTGGATTTAAAACAAAATGACAGGGGGGCACCATGACAGAGGAATGGGAGAAGGGGTATTTTATAAAAATAATATAATATATAAATATACGGAATGCAGTTATGTGACTGGTGGTCAGGAGACCACCAGTCACATTACCTCCCCCTACAGATCCTGACAGTCGGCATGCCCACCAGCAGGACTATTCCCACTCATGGGTGTCCACGACACCCATAGAGTGGGAGTAGAACCTGTGGTGACTGCAAGTATAGGGAGCAGAGGCAAGGGGGACTTCAGAGACACAGAAAGAGGGGGCAGAGGCACGGATGGTGATTGTACTAAAGATAAATATATGAAAGTGAGCAGAGGCACTGATGGGAAAGAGGACTGAGGCATAGAAGGGGGAGGGGCAAAAACATAGTTGATATAGGTGGGTAGGACCAGAGCCACACATAGGGATATAGAGAAAGAGGCACACATGGGGTGGGTAGGAGCAGAGGCACACTGGACTATAGAGAAAGAGGCACGCCTGGGGTGGGTATAGGCAGAGGCACACATAGGGATATAGAGAAAGAGGCACACAGGGATATAGAGAAAGAGGCACACATGGGGAGGGTAGGAGCAGAGGCACACATAGGGATATAGAGAAAGAGGCACACATGGGTAGGGTAGGAGCAAAGGCATAGCTGGGGATACTGTACAGGGAAAGAGGAACACATGGGGAGGGTAAGAGCAGAGGCATTGCTGGGGATATAGGGAAAGAGGCACACATTGGCTGGGTAGGAGTTGAGGCACATAGGAAAGAGGCACACATGGGGTGGGTAGGAGCAGAGGCACACGGGAAAGAGTTACACATGGGGAGGGTAGGAGCAGAGGCACACATAGGGATATAGAGAAAGAGGCACACATGGGTAGGGTAGGAGCAAAGGCACACATAGGGATACTGTACAGGGAAAGAGGCACACATGGGGAGGGTAAGAACAGAGGCATCGCTGGGGATATAGGGAAAGAGGTACACATTGGGTGGGTAGGAGCAAAGGCACACGGGAAAGAGGCACACATGGGGTGGGTAGGAGCAGAGGCACATGGGAAAGAGGAACACAATGGGTTGGTAGGAGCAGAGGCACACATCGGGTGGGTAGGAGCAGAGGAACACATGGGGTGGGTAGGAGCAGAGGCACACGGAAAGAGGCACACATGGGGAGGGTAGGAGCAGAGGCACACATAGGGATATAAAGAGGCACACATGGGGAGGGTAGGATGTAGTGATAGGCCTGTGCTGAGTTCCTGGTGGTATAGCCAGAGCTGGGTGCTGAGGTGTGGGTTCTGGGAAGTGTTCCTCAGTTAGAAGACACTTTTCAGTTTCACAGCTTAACTTACTAGGAAGTGCATTTCTAACTAGGAGGGACATTTACTAAGCAGTGATAAAAGTGGAGAAGTGAGCCAGAGTAGAAGTTGCCCATGGCAACCAATCAATTGTTCTGTATATTTGTATAGTATGCAAATTATAAATGTTACGTCAATGCTGATTGGTTGCCATGGGCAACTTCTCTACTGGCTAACTTCTTCACTTTTATCACTGCTTAGTAAATGTTCCAGTCTGGTTATACTTCACAGAGTTCTACAAGTTCAGCTCTCTGCATTTCTTGCTTCATGGTTCTTGGGTAAAGGCCTGACATTGAGCTCCTCTCACTGGTTTCTGGGACTGGCTGGTGAGTTCCAGTTCTCTGGTTCAGTAACCATAGTAGGCTTGAGTAGGGTGTGCTCCACGCAATGTGCCTATAGCCCTCAAACCGAAAGTGAAAGCTTTGCTTGATCAGTATGAAGCAGATGGGCATATTGCACCTGTGACTGAACCAACGGACTGGATTAGCAATATGGTCATTGTGGCAAAGCCTGACAAGTTAAGAATCTGTATTGATCCTAAATTTTTAAATCAAGCACTGCGAAGATCTCATTATATTATGCCGACATTGGAGGATGTTTTATATAAGCTGCCCAAAGCAAAAGTCTTTACACTGGTTGATGCACGTGATGCATTTCTGCAATGTAAGCTGGATGATAAAAGCAGTTATATGACAACCTTTTGGACCCCTTGGGGTAGGAAAAGATGGCTTAAACTTCCTTTTGGAGTTTCCGTAGCACCTGAGGTTTACCAGCGAAAACAACACGAATTGCTGATTGGACTTAGCGGCATTGAGCCGATAGCAGATGATATTCTTGTGGTTGGCTGTGGCGAGACAGTAAAGGAAGCGGAGGCTGATCATGACCGCAAGTTGCTAGCGCTATTGGATCGTTGCAGACAAGTGAAATTAAGACTTAGTGTGAAGAAACTGCAATTTAAGTTGAATGAGGTTCATTTTCATGGTCATATCCTGTAGAGATGAGCGGGTTCGGTTTCTCTGAATCCGAACCCGCCAGAACTTCATGTTTTTTTTCACGGGTCCGAGCGACTCGGATCTTCCCTCCTTGCTCGGTTAACCCGAGCGCGCCCGAACGTCATCATGACGCTGTCGGATTCTCGCGAGGCTCGGATTCTATCGCGAGACTCGGATTCTATATAAGGAGCCCGCGTCGCCGCCATTTTCACACGTGCATTGAGATTGATAGGGAGAGGACGTGGCTGGCGTCCTCTCCGTTTAGAATTAGAATAGATTAGAGAGACACTTGATTTACTAATTTTGGGGAGCAATAGGAGTACTCAGTAGTGTACAGTGCAGAGTTTTGCTGATAGTGACCAGTGACCACCACTTTTATTTATAATCCGTTCTCTGCCTGAAAAAAGCGATACACAGCACACAGTGACTCAGTCACATACCATATCTGTGTGCACTGCTCAGGCTCAGGCCAGTGTGCTGCATCATCTATTATCTATATATAATATTATATATATCTGTCTGACTGCTCAGCTCACACAGCTTATAATTGTGGGGGAGACTGGGGAGCACTACTGCAGTGCCAGTTATAGGTTATAGCAGGAGCCAGGAGTACATAATATATTATATAGTGAGTGACCACCAGACACACAGTGCAGTTTATTTAATATATCCGTTCTCTGCCTGAAAAAAGCGATACACACAGTGACTCAGTCAGTCACATACCATATCTGTGTGCACTGCTCAGGCTCAGGCCAGTGTGCTGCATCATCTATATATATATTATATATCTGTCTGACTGCTCAGCTCACACAGCTTATAATTGTGGGGGAGACTGGGGAGCACTACTGCAGTGCCAGTTATAGGTTATAGCAGAAGCCAGGAGTACATAATATTATATTAATATTAAACAGTGCACACTTTTGCTGCAGGAGTGCCACTGCCAGTGTGACTAGTGACCAGCGACCTGACCACCAGTATATAATATTAGTAGTATACTATCTCTTTATCAACCAGTCTATATTAGCAGCAGACACAGTACAGTGCGGTAGTTCACGGCTGTGGCTACCTCTGTGTCGGCACTCGGCAGCCCGTCCATAATTGTATATACCACCGAACCGTGGTTTTTTTTTCTTTCTTTATACATACATACTAGTTACGAGTATACTATCTCTTTATCAACCAGTCTATATATTAGCAGCAGACACAGTACAGTGCGGTAGTTCACGGCTGTGGCTACCTCTGTGTCGGCACTCGGCAGCCCGTCCATAATTGTATATACCACCTAACCGTGGTTTTTTTTTCTTTCTTTATACATACATACTAGTTACGAGTATACTATCTCTTTATCAACCAGTCTATATATTAGCAGCAGACACAGTACAGTGCGGTAGTTCACGGCTGTGGCTACCTCTGTGTCGGCACTCGGCAGCCCGTCCATAATTGTATATACCACCTAACCGTGGTTTTTTTTTCTTTCTTTATACATACATACTAGTTACGAGTATACTATCTCTTTATCAACCAGTCTATATATTAGCAGCAGACACAGTACAGTGCGGTAGTTCACGGCTGTGGCTACCTCTGTGTCGGCACTCGGCAGCCCGTCCATAATTGTATATACCACCTAACCGTGGTTTTTTTTTCTTTCTTTATACATACATACTAGTTACGAGTATACTATCTCTTTATCAACCAGTCTATATATTAGCAGCAGACACAGTACAGTGCGGTAGTTCACGGCTGTGGCTACCTCTGTGTCGGCACTCGGCAGCCCGTCCATAATTGTATATACCACCTAACCGTGGTTTTTTTTTCTTTCTTTATACATACATACTAGTTACGAGTATACTATCTCTTTATCAACCAGTCTATATATTAGCAGCAGACACAGTACAGTGCGGTAGTTCACGGCTGTGGCTACCTCTGTGTCGGCACTCGGCAGCCCGTCCATAATTGTATATACCACCTAACCGTGGTTTTTTTTTCTTTCTTTATACATACATACTAGTTACGAGTATACTATCTCTTTATCAACCAGTCTATATATTAGCAGCAGACACAGTACAGTGCGGTAGTTCACGGCTGTGGCTACCTCTGTGTCGGCACTCGGCAGCCCGTCCATAATTGTATATACCACCTAACCGTGGTTTTTTTTTCTTTCTTTATACATACATACTAGTTACGAGTATACTATCTCTTTATCAACCAGTCTATATATTAGCAGCAGACACAGTACAGTGCGGTAGTTCACGGCTGTGGCTACCTCTGTGTCGGCACTCGGCAGCCCGTCCATAATTGTATATACCACCTAACCGTGGTTTTTCTTTCTTTCTTTATACATACATACTAGTTACGAGTATACTATCTCTTTATCAACCAGTCTATATATTAGCAGCAGACACAGTACAGTGCGGTAGTTCACGGCTGTGGCTACCTCTGTGTCGGCACTCGGCAGCCCGTCCATAATTGTATATTAGTATCCAATCCATCCATCTCCATTGTTTACCTGAGGTGCCTTTTAGTTGTGCCTATTAAAATATGGAGAACAAAAATGTTGAGGTTCCAAAATTAGGGAAAGATCAAGATCCACTTCCACCTCGTGCTGAAGCTGCTGCCACTAGTCATGGCCGAGACGATGAAATGCCAGCAACGTCGTCTGCCAAGGCCGATGCCCAATGTCATAGTACAGAGCATGTCAAATCCAAAACACCAAATATCAGTAAAAAGCCTCTTTTTTTCTTTGCGTCATGTGCTGTTTGGGGAGGGTTTTTTGGAAGGGACATCCTGCGTGACACTGCAGTGCCACTCCTAGATGGGCCCGGTGTTTGTGTCGGCCACTAGGGTCGCTAATCTTACTCACACAGCTACCTCATTGCGCCTCTTTTTTTCTTTGCGTCATGTGCTGTTTGGGGAGGGTTTTTTGGAAGGGACATCCTGCGTGACACTGCAGTGCCACTCCTAGATGGGCCCGGTGTTTGTGTCGGCCACTAGGGTCGCTTATCTTACTCACACAGCGACCTCGGTGCAAATTTTAGGACTAAAAATAATATTGTGAGGTGTGAGGTATTCAGAATAGACTGAAAATGAGTGTAAATTATGGTTTTTGAGGTTAATAATACTTTGGGATCAAAATGACCCCCAAATTCTATGATTTAAGCTGTTTTTTAGTGTTTTTTGAAAAAAACACCCGAATCCAAAACACACCCGAATCCGACAAAAAAAATTCGGTGAGGTTTTGCCAAAACGCGGTCGAACCCAAAACACGGCCGCGGAACCGAACCCAAAACCAAAACACAAAACCCGAAAAATTTCAGGCGCTCATCTCTAATATCCTGTCCTCTGAAGGTTTGAAAGTTGACCCTGAAAAAGTTAGAGCTGTCTTGGAAATGCCAAAGCCCACTGATGTAAAGTCTGTGCAACGTTTGATTGGGTTTGTGACATATTTGGCCAAATTTATGCCTCGCCTCTCAGAGGTATGTGAACCCCTGCGCAGGCTTCTGGACAGAGAATCGATATGGCACTGGCTTCCAAAGCATGATAAAGCTGTGGAGGAAATAAAGCATTTGGTCACAGTTACACCTGTGCTGAAGTATTATGATGTTACCAAGCCAGTAACTGTACAAAGTGATTCGAGTAAAACTGGACTGGGATGTTGCTTGATGCAAGAAGGACAACCAGTTGCATTTGCTTCAAGAGCATTGACTCCAACTGAGCAGAATTATGCACAAATTGAAAAGGAGTGCTTGAGCATTGTCTTTGCTTGTTCCCGTTTTCATTATTTTCTATACGGCCGGGACGTGATCACAGTGGAGACTGATCATAAACCACTAATTGCCATCTTTAAAAAGCCTCTTCTGTGTGCACCTAAAAGACTTCAGAGTATGATGTTAACATTACAGCATTACAATCTCTGTGTCACCTACAAGCCAGGCCCTGAGATGTATATCAGTGACACTCTTAGTAGAGCAATAGCTATGGATGGGAGTTCTGGAGCAGCTCAGAGTTATCACACAGTGTGCACCATGCATCCGGTAATGACTGACTTTGCAAAGATTAACCAGGCAGATTATCTGAATGTCACTGATCGGCGACTGTAGCAGGTTCAGCAGCACACCATGACTGATGAGAGCCTGCAGATTTTGAAGTCTATTGTACTGGCTGGATGGCCGGACTCAAAAGAAGAGACACCAATCATAGTGAGGGACTATTGGTCATTTAGAGATGAGATCAGCGTACAGAATGGCATTTTGTACAAAGGGCCAAGAGTCATCATACCAAAATCTTTAAGATCCGAGATGCTGGCACGCATACATTCCAGCCATCTTGGGGGTGATGCATGCTACAGACAAGCAAGAGATACATTGTACTGGCCTAACATGCAAAGTGAGATTAAGAACTATGTTGGTAACTGCTCGGCATGCAATGAATATGCTCATGCACAACAGAAAGAACCTATGATGTCACATGAGATACCAGTGCGTCCATGGCAGATTGTGAGCATGGATTTATTTACTTATGCAGGCAAAGACTTTCTGTTAATAGTGGACCATTATTCTGATTTTTGGGAAATTGAGCTTCTCCCAGACTTATCATCTGAGACTACAATAAAGCACTGCAAGGCACAATTTGCACATTATGGCCAGCCTGAAAGAGTGATCTCTGACAATGGACCACAGTTTGCATGTGAACAATTTAGACGATTTGCCTCTGAATGGGAGTTTGAGCATGTTACTTCATCCCCACGTTATCCAAAATCGAATGGTAAAGCTGAGTCTGCAGTTAAGATAGTAAAGAATTTGTGCAAAAAAGCTAGCAGTGATAATACAGACCAATGGAAGGCCATATTACATTGGAGAAATACACCCACGAGGGCATTGGGACTAGTCCTGCACAGCGTCTGATGTCAAGGAGACTTAAGACATCTTTACCAGTAGCCAGCACTTTGCTCTATCCGAGTGTAGTCCAAGGTGTGCCTAAATTGCTACAGCAGAGGAAGCAGATTTCTAAGCTGGGGTATGATAAATCTTCTAAGGAGTTGCCTGAACTTGCTATTGGTGAGCCAATTCGCATGAAGCCCCTTCCTGGAGATCGCACAGGCCGTTGGAGACTTGGTACCTGTGTGCGCAAGGTTGCACCACGCTCATATCTTGTGGATGTGGAAGGTAATTTGTACAGACGCAATCGTGTGGATTTGCGAGTAGCTGAAGGGACAATACTACATGAGAATGTTGGGCATTCCGTTCCTGGCTTGATTATGGAGCCGGTTGCGCCAATGGTGAATCAGGAATTTGAAAGGCCACAGATTGTTATACCTGAATTTGGAGAAAATGAGAACATGGAACATGCAGACATTCCAGATGGCAGTCCATCATTATCACCCGCTAGAGTTATACAGACTCCTGCCCAACGAACTTCATCTCCGACTCAACTTCCTGTTTTTACTCGTAGTGGCCGTCATTCACGGCCACCTGACAGACTTGATTTATAGTTTCAAAATAAACAAAGTAATGGAGGACATTGTTAGCATTGTTAGTTATGTTATATCTGCAGCATAAAAAAAAAAAAAAAAAAGGAAGATGTTTGTGTAATGTTAATCTAACCTAGTGTTGCCATGTGAGTTATATAGATGTAGCTGCTTGTGATGGGGGTGTGACTTCCTGTCCAGGCTGCCTTGTTCAACATGACTACTTGGAACTAGCATGCAGTGTTTGTCTTCATTTAATACATCTGAAACATAGGGATGGCCATCGACCATCGATGATTTGAACTCATCGATGGGCTATAACCGATGGTAACTATTTTTCTCTAACGTCCTAGTGGACACTGGGGAATATTACCATGGGGTATAGATCGGGTCCACTGTAGCCTGGCACTTTAAGAAACTAACAGTGTGTGCTGGCTCCTCCCCTCTATGCCCCTCCTAGCAGACTCAGTTTAGAAAATGTGCCCAAGGAGCCGGGTGCATTCTGTTGCTCTCCAGAGAGTTTTCTTCAGAAATTGAGTTCATTATTTTCAGGCACACTGGTTTGGCAACCAGTCTGCCTGCGTTGTGGGATTTAAGGGGGAGACCGAACCAACTTCCTAAGAGTTAAGGGTTCTTCATCCCAACTGACAGGACACTGAGCTTCTGAGGTGATGTTCTCACACTCCCAGAGGGTGAGCCCACGCCGGCAGCATGCCGCCACCCCATAACAGATGCCGAAGACAGATGCAGTGCGGTGAGTGTTACACCGGGGACCTGGTTAGCGGATCCCTGGTGCATCATGGCGGCATGAGGTACACACTGAGTGCCCAGACTGGTAGCAGTGAACGGGGGTTGTATACTCTCATTTTCACACTTATTATGAAGAAAGCCAGTATAAAAGTAATGCAGGGACCACGCAACATTATGGGGGCGGGGTTTCCCGGAGAGCGGGACCAGAAGCCAAATGGCGTAATTTCCTGCTGCTGCACAGGCTGCACGCGGAGACTGCTCCTCCAGGACCCACTGAATCACCATTGTAACTCGTACCAGGGGGTTATAGTGAAGGGAGGAGCTCATAACCAGTGTTTCTACCGCTGTGTGAAAAATTACACTCAAAGGTCACCCAGCGGGGCGCTGCTCAGTCTGTGGTGTACTGCGCTGGTTCCAAATTCTCTCTGTGTCACTCCTTTCGGGGTAGTCTGGGTTAGTGTGCAAATCTCACTAACACTGCACTGTGTTTTCATACTAATCTGTGTGTTTCTACTCAAGCATGTCTACGAATAGGTCTGTGTGTACTTTATGCAAGGCTAGGTTTACATCTTCCTCACAGGGGTCTCTTATGTGTACCCAATGCTCAGTTCCTTCACAAGGTAGTGATATGCAGGCACCAAAGTGGATGCAATCATTTAATACTATGATTTCAAATATTCATTCAGAGTTAGCTACGGCTAAGCAGGACAGGCAAACCCTGAAACAAACTATGGACACATTTATGGTAACTGCTGCTGACCACAGACAGGCTCTTCAGCCCCCCCTGTTTCTCTGACGTCCTAAGTGGATGCTGGGACTCCGTAAGGACCATGGGGAATAGCGGCTCCGCAGGAGACTGGGCACAACTATAAAGAAAGCTTTAGGTCTAACTGGTGTGCACTGGCTCCTCCCACTATGACCCTCCTCCAGACTTCAGTTAGAATCTTGTGCCCGGCTGAGCTGGATGCACACTAGGGGCTCTCCTGAGCTCCTAGAAAGAAAGTATATTTAGGTTTTTTATTTTACAGTGAGATCTGCTGGCAACAGACTCACTGCAGCGAGGGACTAAGGGGAGAAGAAGCGAACCTACCTAACAGGTGGTAGTTTGGGCTTCTTAGGCTACTGGACACCATTAGCTCCAGAGGGATCGACCGCAGGACCCGACCTTGGTGTTCGTTCCCGGAGCCGCGCCGCCGTCCCCCTTACAGAGCCAGAAGCATGAAGATGGTCCGGAAAATCGGCGGCAGAAGACTTCGGTCTTCACCAAGGTAGCGCACAGCACTGCAGCTGTGCGCCATTGCTCCTCATGTACACCTCAAACTGATGGGTGCAGGGCACTGGGGGGGGCGCCCTGAGGGCAATATATGACACCTTGGCTGGCAAATCTACATCATATATAGTCCTAGAGGCTATATAGATGTAAAAATACCCCTGCCAGTATTCCAGAAAAAGCGGGAGAAGTCCGCCGGAAAAGGGGCGGGGTCATCTCCCTCAGCACACTGGCGCCATTTTTCCCTCACATCTCCGCTGGAAGGAAGCTCCCTGGCTCTCCCCTGCAGTCTGAAACCTACAGAAGGGTAAAAAAGAGAGGGGGGGCACTAAATTTAGGCGCAGGATATATATATATATATATATATATAGATATATATATATAGATATATAAAAAGTAGCTATAAGGGAAAACACTCATTTATAGTGGGATCCCTGTGTTATATAGCGCTCTGGTGTGTGCTGGCATACTCTCTCTCTGTCTCCCCAAAGGGCTTTGTGGGGTCCTGTCCTCTGTCAGAGCATTCCCTGTGTGTCTGCGGTGTGTCGGTACGGCTGTGTCAACATGTTTGATGAGGAGGCTTATGTGGAGGCGGAGCAGATGCCTGTAAATGTGATGTCACCCCCTGCAGGGTCGACACCTGAGTGGATGGTGCTGTGGAAGGAATTACGCGACAGTGTCGACTCCTTGCATAAAAGGTTTGACGACATACCTAATGTGGGACAGCCGGCTTCTCAGCCTGTGCCTGCCCAGGCGTCTCAAAAGCCATCAGGGGCTCTAAAACGCCCGCTACCTCAGATGGCAGACACAGATGTCGACACGGATACTGACTCCAGTGTCGACGACGATGAGACTAATGTAACTTCCAGTAGGGCCACACGTTACATGATTGAGGCAATGAAAAATGTGTTGCACATTTCTGATGTTACCCCCGGTACCACAAAAAAGGGTATTATGTTTGGAGAGAAAAAACTACCAGTAGCTTTTCCTCCATCTGAGCAGTTAAATGAAGTGTGTGAAGAAGCGTGGGCTTCCCCTGATATGAAGCTGGTAATTTCTAAGAGGTTACTAATGGCGTACCCTTTCCCGCCAGAGGATAGGTCACGTTGGGAAACATCCCCTAGAGTGGATAAAGCGCTCACACGCTTGTCAAAGAAGGTGGCACTACCGTCTCCGGATACGGCCGCCCTGAAGGAATCTGCTGATAGAAAGCAGGAGGCTATCCTGAAATCTATATATACACACACAGGTGTTATACTGAGACCAGCAATTGCTTCAGCATGGATGTGCAGTGCTGCAGCTGCATGGTCAGATTCCCCGTCAGAAAATATAGATACCCTAGACAGGGACACTATATTGCTAACCGTAGAGCATATAAAAGACGCACTTTTATACATGAGGGATGCACAGAGGGATATTTGCCGGCTGGCATCCAAAATTAGTGCAATGTCCATTTCTGCCAGGAGAGGGTTATGGACTCGGCAGTGGACAGGAGATGCAGATTCCAAACGACACATGGAAGTTCTGCCGTATAAGGGTGAGGAGTTGTTCGGGGATGGTCTCTCGGACCTCGTTTCCACAGCAACAGCTGGGAAGTCTACATTTTTACCCCATGTTCCCTCACAGCCAAAGAAAGCACCGTATTATCAGGTACAGTCCTTTCGGCCCAATAGGGGCAAGCGGGTTAAAGGCGCGTCCTTTCTGCCCAGAGGCAGAGGTAGGGGAAAAAAGCTGCAGCATACAGCCAGTTCCCAGGAGCAAAAGTCCTCCCCCGCTTCCTCTAAGTCCACAGCATGACGCTGGGGCTCCACAGGCGGAGCCAGGTACGGTGGGGGCCCGTCTCAAATATTTCAGCAATTAGTGGGCTCGCTCACGGGTGGATCCCTGGATTTTTCAGATAGTATCTCAGGGGTACAAGCTGGAATTCGAGACGTCTCCCCCCCGCCGTTTCCTCAAATCTGCCTTGCCAACCACTCCCTCAGGCAGGGAGGCAGTGTTACAGGCAATTCACAAGCTGTATTCACAACAGGTGATAGTAAAGGTACCCCTACTTCAACAAGGACGGGGTTACTATTCCACAATGCTTGTGGTACCGAAACCGGACGGTTCGGTGAGACCCATTTTAAATTTGAAATCCTTGAACACATATATAAAAAAATTAAAGTTCAAGATGGAATCGCTCAGGGCGGTTATTACAAGCCTGGACGAGGGGGATTACTTGGTATCACTGGACATCAAGGATGCTTACCTGCATCTCCCCATTTACCATCCTCACCAGGAGTACCTCAGATTTGTGGTACAGGATTGTCATTACCAATTCCAGACGTTGCCGTTCGGTCTATCCACGGCTCCGAGGGTCTTTACCAAGATAATGGCCGAAATGATGATACTCCTTCGAAAGAAGGGAGTTTTAATTATCCCGTACTTGGACGATCTCCTGATAAAGGCGAGGTCCAGAGAGCAGTTGTTGGTCGGGGTAGCACTATCTCGGGAGGTGCTACAACAGCACGGCTGGATTCTAAACATTCCAAAGTCGCAGCTGGTCCCTACGACACGTCTTCTGTTCCTGGGGATGGTTCTGGACACAGAACAGAAAAAAGTGTTTCTCCCGGAGGAGAAGGCCAAGGAGCTGTCATCTCTAGTCAGAGGCCTCCTAAAACCAAAACAGGTGTCGGTGCATCACTGCACGCGGATCCTGGGAAAGATGGTAGCTTCTTACGAAGCAATTCCATTCGGCAGGTTCCATGCAAGAACCTTTCAGTGGGACCTGTTGGACAAGTGGTCCGGATCGCATCTTCAGATGCATCGGCTGATAACCCTGTCTCCAAGGACAAGGGTGTCTCTGCTGTGGTGGCTGCAGAGTGCTCATCTTCAAGAGGGCCGCAGATTCGGCATACAGGACTGGGTCCTGGTGACCACGGATGCCAGCCTTCCAGGCTGGGGGACAGTCACACAGGGAAGAAACTTCCAAGGACTATGGTCAAGTCAGGAGACTTCCCTGCACATAAATATTCTGGTACTAAGGGCCATTTACAATGCCCTAAGTCAGGCAAAACCCCTGCTACAAAACCAGCCGGTACTGATCCAGTCAGACAACATCACGGCGGTCACCCATGTAAACCGACAGGGCGGCACGAGAAGCAGGACGGCGATGGCAGAAGCCACAAGGATTCTCCGATGGGCGGAAAATCACGTGTTAGCACTGTCAGCAGTGTTCATTCCGGGAGTGGACAACTGGGAAGCAGACTTCCTCAGCAGGCACGACCTCCACCCGGGAGAGTGGGGACTTCATCCAGAAGTCTTCCAACTGATTGTAAACCATTGGGAAAGGCCACAGGTGGACATGATGGCGTCCCGCCTAAACAAAAAGCTAGAAAAGTATTGCACCAGGTCAAGAGACCCGCAGGCGATAGCTGTGGACGCTCTAGTGACACCGTGGGTGTACCGGTCGGTTTATGTGTTTCCTCCTCTTCCTCTTCCTCTCATACCAAAGGTACTGAGGATAATACGGAGAAGAGGAGTAAGAACTATACTCATTGTTCCGGATTGGCCAAGAAGAGCTTGGTACCCGGAACTTCAAGAAATTATCTCAGAGGACCCATGGCCTCTACCGCTCAGACAAGACCTGCTGCAGCAGGGGCCCTGTCTGTTCCAAGACTTACCGCGGCTGCGTTTGACGGCATGGCGGTTGAACACCGGATCCTGAAGGAAAAGGGCATTCCGGAGGAAGTCATTCCTATGCTGATTAAAGCTAGGAAAGAAGTAACCGCAAACCATTATCACCGCATATGGCGAAAATATGTTGCGTGGTGTGAGGCCAGGAAGGCCCCAACGGAGGAATTTCAGCTGGGCCGTTTCCTGCACTTCCTACAGTCAGGGGTGACTATGGGCCTGAAATTGGGTTCCATTAAGGTCCAGATTTCGGCTCTATCGATTTTCTTCCAGAGAGAACTGGCTTCACTACCTGAAGTTCAAACTTTTGTTAAGGGAGTGCTGCATATTCAGCCCCCTTTTGTGCCTCCAGTGGCACCTTGGGATCTCAACGTGGTGTTGGATTTCCTAAAGTCACATTGGTTTGAGCGACTGAAAACCGTGGATTTGAAATATCTCACGTTTAAAGTGGTCATGTTGTTGGCCTTAGCTTCGGCCAGGTGTGTATCAGAATTGGCGGCTTTGTCATGTAAAAGCCCTTATCAGATTTTCCATATGGATAGGGCAGAATTGAGGACTCGTCCCCAGTTTCTCCCCAAAGTGGTAGCAGCTTTTCATCTGAACCAACCTATCGTTGTGCCTGCGGCTACAAATGACTTGGAGGCTTCCAAGTTGTTGGACGTAGTCAGGGCCCTGAAAATCTATGTTTCCAGTACAGCTGGAGTCAGAAAGACTGACTCACTCTTTATCCTGTATGCGCCCAACAAGTTGGGTGCACCTGCTTCTAAGCAGACTATTGCGCGCTGGATCTGTAGTACGATTCAGCTTGCACATTCTGCGGCTGGACTGCCGCATCCTTAATCGGTGAAAGCCCATTCCACGAGGAAGGTGGGCTCTTCTTGGGCGGCTGCCCGAGGGGTCTCGGCTCTTCAACTTTGCCGAGCAGCTACTTGGTCGGGGTCAAACACGTTTGCTAAATTCTACAAGTTTGACACCCTGGCTGAGGAGGACCTAGAGTTTGCTCATTCGGTGCTGCAGAGTCATCCGCACTCTCCCGCCCGTTTGGGAGCTTTGGTATAATCCCCATGGTCCTTACGGAGTTCCCAGCATCCACTAGGACGTCAGAGAAAATAAGATTTTACTCACCGGTAAATCTATTTCTCGTAGTCCGTAGTGGATGCTGGGCGCCCATCCCAAGTGCGGATTGTCTGCAATGCTTGTATATAGTTATTGCCTAACTAAGGGTTATTGTTGAGCCATCTGTTGAGAGGCTCAGTTATATTTCATACTGTTAACTGGGTATTGTATCACGAGTTATACGGTGTGATTGGTGTAGCTGGTATGAGTCTTACCCGGGATTCAAAATCCTTCCTTATTGTGTCAGCTCTTCCGGGCACAGTATCCTAACTGAAGTCTGGAGGAGGGTCATAGTGGGAGGAGCCAGTGCACACCAGTTAGACCTAAAGCTTTCTTTATAGTTGTGCCCAGTCTCCTGCGGAGCCGCTATTCCCCATGGTCCTTACGGAGTCCCAGCATCCACTACGGACTACGAGAAATAGAATTACCGGTGAGTAAATTCTTATTTTTTCTCTCACAAATGCACTTTCCCTCAATTGTTACAATCTGACTCTGATTCTGAACTAACAGAGCTTGATGAAGGAGAGGCTGAGGTGGACGAGGATGATTCCCAGTCAGGGCCGGTTCTACACCTTGTGGCGCCCAGTGCGAAAGTTTCCACTGGCGCACCTCCCCCCCCCCCGGCGGCAAAACAGTCTGTGTGTGGAAAAAAATAGTGGCGTGGCCTCATAGGGGAGGGGCATGGCCACAGTTATGCTCCCAGTAGCTGTGCCCCCGGATTTGCCCCAAGTAGTTGTGCCCCCAGTTGATTTGCCCTTAGTAATTGTGCCCCCTGTCACTGTGCACCCTGTTGCTTTGCCCTCAGTAGTTGTGCCCCCTGTTGCTTTGCACCCAGTAGTTGTGCCCCCTCTTTCTTTGCCCCCAGTAGTTGTGCCTCGTTTCTTTGCCCCCAGTAGTTGTGCCCCCTCTTTCTTTGCCCCCAGTAGTTGTGCCCCGTTTCTTTGCCCCCAGCAGTTGTGCCCCCTCTTTCTTTGCCCCCAGTAGTTGTGCCCCGTTTCTTTGCCCCCCGCAGTTGTGCCCCCTCTTTCTTTGCCCACAGTAGTTGTGCCCCGTTTCTTTGCCCCCAGTATTTCTGACACACACACACACACACACACAAAAAAAAAAAACCAATACTTACCACTGCCCCGCTCCTGCTTCCCGATCGCTGCTTCTGCTCCTGCTCCATCTGTCCGCTGGCTCTTCTCTATGGGAGAGACGTCATGACGTCTCTCCCATAGCAGCGCCGCACAGACACTAGAGGTCAATACTGACCTCTAGTGTCTGTCCCTGGATCCGGCTGCAGCGGACGCCCACACAGCCCACGGCGTCTGCTGCAGCCGTGGAGCGGGGTGCGGGCAGGCGGCGGTGCCTGCGGGATGACTGCGGCCCGGGCGAAGGCACTGTTTGCCCGCACCAAGAATTGCTCCTGTTCCCAGTCCCCGGGTGTTGAAGCCCTCATTTATGCCATTAGGGAGCTGCTTCATATCCCTAATAAGGAGAAAGAGCAGGCAGAGGAATTGTATTTTAATGTGAAGCCAAAGTCCTCTGCAACCTTCCCGGTTTCTAAAGAATTAGATTCCCTGGCTAGGGCAGCATGGATGCATCCTGACAAGAAATGTATTAACCCTAAACGGGTGTTAAATTCATTCCCTTTCCCTACAGTGGATAGGAAGGTCTGGGAAACCCCGCCGACAGTGGATACCTCTGTGTCCAGGCTGTCACGTAAGATAGCAAAAGAAAATTTTACCAAAGGTAAAGGATCAGGCGCTGGTAGGTGTTGTATTTCTAATGCTGCTGCTAAAAATTTGGGATAGTCACACCCAAAAACACATAAAATACAGAAAACAAAAATAGCAGCGCTTAGTAAAATAACTTATGATAAGCAGGACTGAGTGAAAAATTTATCACAATTTAATTAAACACAATTTTAAAAACACATTAAAAAACACATAAACTCGCCAATATCTTTAAATGAATAATGCCTTTTCTAGTGTGATCCGTTCCTATATAAATTGAACTGGTAAGTATACTGGTGAAAGAGACTTGAGTTTTTGGACTAAGAATTAAAGTCCCAAATGATAGTTTTTACCACAATGAACCGCTGGAGGTGTAGTCCCTTGAGAGAGTCTTAAAGTTCTCAAACCAGGCACGGTGTTAGGGGTCCTCACTATAACGCGGTGTCCTACTTGCACAGAGAGAAATATGGTGGTACTCCAGAGAAAACAGTCTTGTCTAAATGTATTCTTTTTGTACGGTTTACTATATAGTTACATGTTAAGCATTTATTCTATATAGTAAACCGTACAAAAAGATTAAATCTAGACAAGACTGAGAAATCAATTGAAATAAAAAGTTTTATCAATTGTGACACATCCTATGTCATATATTTGTTGATATGTGGATGTGATAAAAAATATGTAGGACGTACCACAAGAACACTTAGAGTGAGATTTTTAGAACAGGTCTGGGACTCCAGGTCGACAACAAAAAGGTCGAAACACCTTAGGTCGACGCCAATTGGTCGACACACCTTAGGTCGACGTGGACAAAGGTCAACAGGAACAAGGTCGACATGGAAAAAGGTCGACATGAGTTTTTTATGTTTTTTTGGTGTCGTTTTCTTCGTAGAGTGACCGGGAACCCCAATTAGTGCACCGCTTCGCTCGCCATGCTTCGGGCATGGTGCCTTCGCTCCGCTCCGCTTCGCTCGGCACAGATTACCGTTCCAATCGTAGACCACATGGATCGTTAAGTATGAAAAGGTTCCAAAAAAGGAAAAAATTGTGAAAAACTCATGTCGACCTTTTTACATGTCGACTTTGTTCCTGTCGACCTTTTGTCCATGTCGACCTAAGGTGTGTCGACCAATTGGTGTCGAGCTAAGGTGTGTCGACCTTTTTGTTGTCGACCTGGAGTCCGGATACCTTTAGAACATAGAAGAAACATTATGAATCGCATCCAGACACATAGTGTCTCTAAACATTATGATGAGGTTCACAATGGGGATCCCAAATGTTTAAAATTAGTAGGCCTAGAATATGTCCCTTGCAGGTGTGCAGCCGAGGGGTGGGAGGGGGGGGCTGGGCTTTGCCAGCAATGTAAGTAGTAGGGTCCCCCATAACCTCCATTGCCCTGGGCCCCCACCAGCCTTAATCCGGCCCTGGGTGTCGGGATCATGAGCATTGGAATGATGCTGTCTGTATTTTGGCTGCTGGCATCCAAGTGCCGGAACCCCAATACCATCCCGTAAAGAGGTCACACTGACATTCATTTAGAAAATGTACAGTATAGTGTGATGTACAAAGGTCGAAGCGACCCAGCTGTGCGCAGTAACTGCATGTGATACAACCATGTAGATCCATATTCGAGAAACTCACAGTATTTTCCTTACCTTGTCATGTGTATATGTTTGAGAATCTGTATCATCGCTTCTTTCACCGTAGTCAGACCGCACGCGTCTTTCCGTGTCTTTCGCATAGGACCATTTGCTTTCATAGAAGTCATAGCTAAAATCATTCTTTGCTTGTACCTTTAAGAAAAATGTTGGAAAATGAGAGGATGAAACAATACAAACAATGCTTAGTGTAAACTGTATATTGGCAGTTTGTTATATGTTTGACTGTTTACAGTATATTATACCTATATAATGACAATATCCAGATATCTTTGTAACTCATAGATTTATTTCATATTATCTATACTAATAATTAACAATGAGATGTCTGTAATGTCACGAGTTCCTGGCGTATCCCCATGTCACGGAGCATGTGATGTGAGGCACCTGTGTAGGTAGTACCCCTCTGCTCTGTCACTGTCCTCTGCCCAGGCTAGCTTATGGGTGTGGACACAATACAGTGGATAAGGGATACTCAACCTGTAATAGCAAAGGGCTCTAAATAGTAAACATAGAAACATATTTTCAGTAGCATTTTCACTGGAGAAAATAACTTTTTCCCCTCTTCTCCCTATCTAAAGGAAAGAAAACTGCAGTGAAGTCATAGGCGCACGCAGGGAGGTCCGAGTACCTGGAAACCCCCCCTAGCCACTGATCTATCCCTCAGCACCTGACCGTTTTTTTTTTAATATAATTTTATTTTATGTGTTTGGAGCACAGCCTCAGGCAGTATCTGTGACTCACTGTGCGGCTGCCTCTATTGCGTACACACTGGGGGAGATGTACTAAGCCTGAAAAGTGATAAATATCACTGTGATAAAGTACCAGCCAATCGGCTCCTAACTGCCATGTCACAGGCTGTGTTTGAAAAATGACAGTTAGGAGCCGATTGGCTGGTACTTTATCACAGTGATATTTATCACTTTTCAAGCTTAGTACATCTGGCCCAGAGAGGCTGGCTGCTGGCATGTAGGGGAGCAGCTCCTCTCAGGCTGTTCTCACTGGGACTGCAGACTGCCCTCCCCCCGGGAGGGGGGGGGGGGGGGGGTGGAGTCTGCAGTCCCAGTGCGTGGGAGGAAGGGGGGAGGGGGCAGTCTGCAGTCCCAGTGTGTGTGTGTGTGGGGAGGGGGGGGGGGCAGTCTGCAGTCCCAGTGCGTGGGAGGAAGGGGGGGGGGGGGGGGGGGCGCAGTCTGCAGTCCCAGTGCTTGTGTGTGTGGGGGAAAGGGGGCAGTCTGCAGTCCCAGTGTGTGTGTGGGGGGAGACAGTCTGCGGTTCTAGTGTGTGTGAAATCTGCATTTCGAGTGTGTGTGGGGTGAGGGGTCAGTCTGCAGTCCCAGTGTGTGTGTGGGAGGAGGGAGCAGTCCCAGTGTGTGTCATACCCTCCAACTGTACCTTTTTGGCAGGTACAGTACCTTTTTTTTTATGGTCTGTACTGATTTTATTTTTTGGCTCTCCAAACTTCCATTAAAAGTATAAGGAAAGGGGCGTGGCCACGACCCCTTTGTACATGGCCAAGCCCCATTTTCTAAATTGTATCGATTTTTATGTGTAAAATTTTGGAGGGTATGGTGTGGGTGTGTGTGGGGGGGCAGTCTGCAGTCCAATTGTGTGTGTGGGAAGAGGGGACAGTCTGCAGTCTGAGTGTGCATGGGGGGGGGGCAGTCTAAGTGTGTGTGGGGGGGAGGGGCAGTCTGCAGTTCCAGTGTGTGTGTGGGGGGGGGGGGGGGGGGGAGACAGTCTGTGGTTCCAGTGTGTGTGTAATCTGCATTTCGAGGCACCCTTCTGTGTCTCCACATGTTGTCCGGTGTCTAGTGCCACTGGCTATCTCCAGAGTTCTTCAGCATCGACTATTTCTTCAGAGTTCTCAAGTACCGATTGCTATAGGTTATCTCCAAAATCGATCAAACATCGAATACTTCTTTAGTGTTCTCAAGTACCGATTGTTATCAGTTATCTCCAGAGGCCTTCAGCATCGACTATTTCTTCAGAGTTCTCAAGTACGGATTGCTATTGGTTATCTCAAGAGTTCTTCAGCATCGATAATTTCTTCAGTGTTCTCTAGTGCCGAGTGCCATCGGTTGTCTCCAACATCGATTAACATCAATTACTTCTTCGGTGTTCTCAAGTACTGAGTGTCATTGGTTATTTCCAGCATCAACTAACTTCGATTACTTCTTCAGTGTTCTCAAGTACTGAGTGTCCTTGGTTAATTCCAGTATCGAATACCATTGATTTCTCAAGTTTCGTCTACCATCGGTTATCTCTATAATTCTCATCATCGTATAATATTGACTGTCTCAAGTGGCCAATAGTGCAGATCTCAATAGTTATCTTCAGCAGTCTTGTATTCATAACTATTCATTCCCAGATATCTGCAAATACCAACTATTTCCAGATATCTCTAGTATATTTTCCTTCCAGTTCCTCTATAACTACTGGGTACCTGTCCAGAGGGCCGCAACCTGCTTGCTGGATGCCGCGAAGCCCAAATCCCCATAGGAGGGGGTCACTGGTGAAAACCACCGGTGGGTTAGACCTCATGCCTCTGGTCAGGTCTCGCCAACATCCAGTGTTAGTTAGTATATAAAGAAGTCCTACATTCATCCACCTCATCTGCTGTTGCTTCTTGAACTAGAAACCCCTTTACTCAGCTCACCAGCTGAGACCACCAGGGACCCTCTTGGTGCTCTGCTCAAAATATTCTCCAACAATTATTATGTATCAATATGCTGGACATTTTCCTGGTCCAAGGTTATGTCCACTGTCTCGGAGCTCAGTCTCCTGGTTGCCTCTTCATGCTTCATCTTCCCCCCTTCCATTCGGTAGGTTATCCATTTTTTCTTTTCATCATTACCACAGTTTTGTGGTATATGTCATAATGTCTATATTGTTGAGCTGTATTTTAGTATATAGTTCATATTAAATTCTATAATAAAATGATAGCTTTTACACATATAACCACCATATAGGCATCCTATAGAGCTATGGGACTTAAATATTGTATTGATAGCTACAGGTATTCAGGCACCTTCTTTTGGGCCTGTGAAGGAAGTAGACCTTAAATGACTATCTTGGAAGTCAAGGTAAGTATACTTACCTTTCCCCAATGCCCCCCTAACCCTGTCTTCCCGTAGCCTAAAACTAACCCTCCCCCGCAACCTAACCCTAATTCCTTCTCCTTCCACAGCCTAACCCTAACCCTCCTCAGGAGTGCCTTAACCTAACCACCCCTCCCTGCAGCCTAAACATAACCCTCCCCCTGCAGCCTAAACCTAACCTCCCCTTCTCCCCTCCCCGGGACGCTTTCGTCTCCAGCGGCCCGCATTCCTAGCAGTGTCAGGATTCCGGCATCAGCATTTTGTCTGCCGTATGTGCTCCCATATTGCGTTAAGACCGTTTTTCCCCCCCCAATTTGTTTATTGTGGCTCCACATAAATAAAAAATTATGATAATCATCACTTTCATCACCACACCCTCCCTGAACGTCACCTACGTGAGACCGCTTCACCATCCCAGCCCAGTACCATTTCCTCAGTTACAAGTGGAGATTCAACTGATACAGATGTGCTCTCACCTACTGGTTATCCATCGCACCGCGCAAGATGTCAGGCGCAACTGAGACTCTCCGAGAGGAGTAGCATATGGTACTTGTCTTTAAATTTAATATCTAATAACCCTTTCACAACGCAATGCTGGGTCCCACACAGGAATCATAAACGGGTCCTGCCCGGGTGGGACCCGGGATTGAAACCCTATACACTGCAATCGGGTTGCTATCCAGGGACGGAGCCGGCATCGGGGGCAGAGGTGGCAATGTGAGATGACATCATCTCTGCGCCGCCTCTCCCTATGCAGTGAACGGATACCGGGTAACCCGTTCACACTGCGCCTGACTCGGTAGTAACCCGGGAATAACCCTTCTTATAACTCAGGTTGAATTACCGAGTCAGTCGACCTTGGATTTTTGGAGAGACCCTTTCACACTGCGCAGCGGCCCGTGTCGACCTGGCAATATACCGGGTCGATACCAGTTTATTTCTGTGGTGTGAAAGGGGTATATGTTACATCAAAGACGCACCAAAAAGCTACTCGGAGTGTAGCAGAGATGCTGGGCTGCAACAATGCATTAATGGCACAGGAATTTGTATAACATACGTACAAAGGTGGTCATTCTGAGTTGATCGCTGGCTGCATTTGCTCGCAGCGCAGTGATCAGGCTAAAAAACAGCAGTTCTGCGCATGCGTATGCGCGATGAATGGGCACAACGAACGATGTAGTTTTGCAAAGGGTCTAGCGCTTTATTTCAGTCGCACTGGTTGCCGCAGTGTGATAGACATGAAATGGGCGTTTCTGGGTGGCAACTGACCGTTTTCAGGGAGTGTTCGGAAAAACGCAGGCGTGCCAGGGAAAACGCAGGCGTTTCTGGGCAAACGCTGGGCGGGATTGTGACGTCAAATCCGGAACTGAATAGTCTGAAGTGATCGCAAGCGCTGAGTAGGTTTTGAGCTACTCTGAAACTACAAAAAAAATTTTTGCAGGCGCTTTGCGATAAAAACGTTCGCACTTCTGCTAAGCTAAAATACACTCCCAGTGGGCGGCGGCATAGCATTTGCACGGCTGCTAAAAACTGCTAGCGAGTGATCAACTCGGAATGACCCCCAAAGTTGCAGATGAAGCACAATGGAACTCAGCGTGGGGAAAAGCTGCAGCCGCTGCATCGGAGCCTTTCTTACACAGGTTCAGACTCAGTCGCACACAGATGTACAAATGTCACACACCAACTGATCAATGTAAGCTAGCAATTAATTTTTGTCTCCTCTTCTCGTAGCAAAGCATCCAAAAATAAACATGAGCTCGGATTTATCTGAATTTTTCTGATTGGCTATCCAAAACACCTAATAAGGTGGCATTTTGAGATCCGTTAAATCCGGGTAAATCCAAACCCGCACATCTCTAGTAAATATTTACTGAAAAACAAATACCTTAAATGTGTAGGTGAGGACATTGTCACTTAACCTGAAGAATTCTCTGCTGTCACCGCTGAATACTTTGCGACATTGCCCCCCAAAACTTTTTGTGTGAATGACACTGCTCTTTGGTTTTCGGGTGATGATATCAAAACTAGAAGAGTTGAAAGGACAAAAGGCTTTATTCATTTTCCAACACAAACAATACCTTATGGAACACATTTACCTAAGTAATTGACTGCATCCACAACCCCAGCAGCAGCAGCAGACTGCTGTGTCTGTAGCCGCAGCCGAAGTCCCTCGTCAGCCCTGATACCTGACACTGATCTGGGATTATACGTCGGGTCCCTCAGCTACCCAAAGTATAATCCCAGATAAGCAGAACTCAGAGCCGCGGTATCACATGAGTCCGGATACACATCCCGGATACATGTGCTATCGACTGAAAACGGAACATATTTCTCCCAGGAAAAAAAAAACGTGTTTAATGGAACATCAGACAAAAATCACGAAAAAAATCCCTTTTTATATTCAGGAGAAAATTGATTGCGGCTAATAGGATACCCCCTTTATTGCTTTGCTCCCAAAACAGAATCAGCTTCTTAATGAGCATATTAACACATGGATACCTATGTTATGTGGATTTGTAACATTGGAATTTAGAATAAATAAGCACTTTTAATGCACATGTGAAAGGACTCTCAGTCACCAGAAGGTCAGACAGGGAAACACATGAGTAACCTACCTTCCCTATTTTATCTTATTTACTGCATGATGTGGTGCTACTATGGTGTCTGCTGCCCTTTGAGATGCTACAGTAGTGATTATCCATATCAGGGTGTAACACGGGGTTAGCTCCAGGTCTAGGACCCAGCATACAGTTAGTGCCTGGTACTGGTACTTTATCTCTCTCTAAAGGTTTAATATTTCTACCCTTTGATCATAAAACTGTGGTAGGCATTTCTCTGCAATGCCATACAGAGGTTGTCTGTCTCTTTATCTAAGGTTACTACAACAGCACTTTATTCTAGTTATGTGTATATGTTTCACTAGTGTCAGTCTTGCTGTATTAGCTTGTCGATGTAACATTGTGGTGGTGCACTTTGTGAGTGTGCCTAATTCAGCATGGATCGTAGATGTGAAAAAAAATCGCACAGCTACAATCCATTACACTGACATGCGGGGGGACGCCCAGCACAGCCAAGTCCACCCCGCTTGCCGGACCCTCCTCCCCATCCCCCGCAATCATGCGCTCGAAAGCATAACACGACGGCGATGCTTTCGCATGTTTAGGGTTGCCCTCTGCATACACAGCCTAGCTGCTGAGGCAGACGGTAACCCGCCATCTTTGGATCACCACCGCGACGCCCCCTCGCGCTTCGCGAACACCTCTGTCTGTTAATCAGGCAGAGGCATTCGCACAAATGAAATGCCATCACATTTCGCTGTGTGCACACACGCAGTGCAGCTTCTGCGTGTGTGCACACTTCACAGGGCTTCAGCATGTCAACGCTGCAGCAGCAGATTTCCATGCTGAATTAGGCCCTGTGCCACTCACAGACAGAATTACAAAGTACCTTACCCTAATCCAGTCTTTTCTGTATTGGGAGCATATTTATCGGTGTCACAAACTTTGGCACGCACGTCACAGTTAGCCTCGTCATAGCTGTCTTCTTCACAGTCATGGTCCCCGTTACATACCAGCGCTTTACTGATACACTGACCTAAAAATACAATATATAATTATGAACCAGTCTTGCTCTCTCCAAACCATGGCCCTCATTCCGAGTTGATCGGTCGCAAGGCGAATTTAGCAGAGTTACACACGCTAAGCCGCCGCCTACTGGGAGTGAATCTTAGCTTCTTAAAATTGCGACCGATGTATTCGCAATATTGCGATTACTAACTACTTAGCAGTTTCTGAGTAGCTTCAGACTTACTCTGCCTGTGCGATCAGTTCAGTGCTTGTCGTTCCTGGTTGACGTCACAAACACACCCAGCGTTCGCCCAGGCACTCCCACCGTTTCCCCGGCCACTCCTGCGTTTTTTCCGGAAACGGTAGCGTTTTCAGCCACACGCCCCTGAAACGCCGTGTTTCCGCCCAGTAACACCCATTTCCTGTCAATCACATTACGTTCGCCGGAGCGAAGAAAAAGCCGTGAGTAAAATTACTTTATTCATAGTAAAGTTACTTGGCGCAGTCGCAGTGCGAACATTGCGCATGCGTACTAAGCGGATTTTCACTGCGATGCGATGAAAAATACCGAGCGAACAACTCGGAATGAGGGCCGATGTTAATTTACAGAATTAGATGGGCCTACTTATTAAGACTTAAACCATGCGGAAACTCTCTGTGGGGGCCGCTGTCTGGAACAGTATACCAATCTCTGAAAAGCTTCTGCAGTGCTTGACCTTAATAGCTAGCCTCACCTGGGATAAGGGGAGCTGGGGTATTCCTTGGTGGACCCCAGTGTGGCGGGGCCTATGGTGCTGCACAATACACAAGGGTAGCCCTTTTAGACAAAAGACGTGGGACAACTGCCTCTATACTTGCTGCAGGGACTGCTGGTGACTGACATCTCAAGTGGGTGGGTACATTTAAATGCCCGCCCTGGTGTGATGTCTAGCACGACACATCAGGCGGACAATTGGTCAGTGTGCAATGCATACAATTACCAATCGTTAGATAAGTGGATTGGCTGAACATGTCGGCCAGGTGTGTACCCAGCTTTAGAAGCAGATTGGTTGGTACGTTGGGGGAGCTTTTTCAAAGCTAGGAGAGAGATACAATGTAAAGGAAGTACCATCCAATCAGCTCCTAACTGTCATTTCTCTGACGTCCTAGTGGATGCTGGGAACTCCGTAAGGACCATGGGGAATAGACGGGCTCCGCAGGAGACTGGGCACTCTAAAAGAAAGATTAGGTACTATCTGGTGTGCACTGGCTCCTCCCACTATGACCCTCCTCCAGACCTCAGTTAGATTTCTGTGCCCGGCCGAGCTGGATGCACACTAGGGGCTCTCCTGAGCTCCTAGAAAGAAAGTTTATTTTAGGTTTTTTATTTTACAGTGAGACCTGCTGGCAACAGGCTCACTGCAACGAGGGACTAAGGGGAGAAGAAGCGAACCTACCTGCTTGCAGCTAGCTTGGGCTTCTTAGGCTACTGGACACCATTAGCTCCAGAGGGATCGACCGCATGGAACTGGCCTTGGTGTTCGTTCCCGGAGCCGCGCCGCCGTCCCCCTTACAGAGCCAGAAGCAAGAAGAGGTCCGGAAAATCAGCGGCAGAAGACATCAGTCTTCACCAAGGTAGCGCACAGCACTGCAGCTGTGCGCCATTGCTCCTCATACACACTTCACACTCCGGTCACTGAGGGTGCAGGGCGCTGGGGGGGGGGTGCCCTGAGCAGCAATAAAAACACCTTGGCTGGCAAATATCTCACAATATATAGCCCCAGAGGCTATATATGTGATAAATACCCCTGCCAGAATCCATAAAAAAGCGGGAGAAAAGTCCGCGAAAAAGGGGCGGAGCTATATCCCTCAGCACACTGGCGCCATTTTCTCTTCACAGTGCAGCTGGAAGACAGCTCCCCAGGCTCTCCCCTATAGTTTGCAGGCTCAAAGGGTTAAAAAGAGAGGGGGGGGCACTAAATTTAGGCGCAATATTGTATATACAAGCAGCTATTGGGAAAAATTCACTCAATATAGTGTTAATCCCTAAATTATATAGCGCTCTGGTGTGTGCTGGCATACTCTCTCTCTCTGTCTCCCCAAAGGGCTGTGTGGGGTCCTGTCCTCGGTCAGAGCATTCCCTGTGTGTGTGCGGTGTGTCGGTACGGCTGTGTCGACACGTTTGATGAGGAGGCTTATGTGGTGGCAGAGCAGATGCCGATAAATGTGATGTCGCCCCCTGTGGGGCCGACACCAGAGTGGATGGATAGGTGGAAGGTATAAACCGACAGTGTCAACTCCTTACATAAAAGGCTGGATGACGTAACAGCTGTGGGACAGCCGGCTTCTCAGCCCGCGCCTGCCCAGGCGTCTCAAAGGCCATCAGGGGCTCAAAAACGCCCGCTCCCTCAGATGGCAGACACAGATGTCGACACGGAGTCTGACTCCAGTGTCGACGAGGTTGAGACATATACACAATCCACTAGGAACATCCGTTACATGATCCCGGCAATAAAAAATGTGTTACACATTTCTGACATTAACCCAAGTACCACTAAAAAAGGGTTTTATGTTTGGGGAGAAAAAGCAGCCAGTGTTTTGTTCCCCCATCAAATGAGTGAATGAAGTGTGAAAAAGCGTGGGTTCCCCCGATAAGAAACTGGTAATTTCTAAAAAGTTACTGATGGCGTACCCTTTCCTGCCAGAGGATAAGTTACGCTGGGAGATATCCCCTAGGGTGGATAAGGCGCTCACACGTTTGTCAAAAAAGGTGGCACTGCCGTCTTAGGGTACGGCCACTTTGAAGGTACCTGCTGATAAAAAGCAGGAGGCTATCCTGAAGTCTGTATTTACACACTCAGGTACTAGACTGAGACCTGCAGATAGTGCTGCTGCAGCGTGGTCTGTGACCCTGTCAAACAGGGATACTATTTTGCGAACATAAGAGCATATTAAAGACGTCGTCTTATATATGAGGGATGCACAGAGGGATATTTTGCCGGCTGGCATCCAGAATTAATGCAATGTCCATTCTGTCAGGAGGGTATTAGAGACCCGACACTGGACAGGTGATGCTGACTTTAAAAGGCACATAGAGCCTTATAAGGGTGAGGAATTGTTTGGGGATGGTCTCTGGGACCTCGTATCCACAGCAACAGCTGGGAAGAAAATTTTTTACCTTAGGTTTCCTCACAGCCTAAGAAAGCACTGTATTATCAGGTACAGTCCTTTCGGCTTCAGAAAAGCAAGCGGGTCAAAGGCGCTTCCTTTCTGCACAGAGACGAGGGAAGAGGGAAAAAGCTGCACCAGTCAGCCAGTTCCCAGAATCAAAATTCTTCCCCCGCTTCCTCTGAGTCCACCGCATGACGCAGGGGCTCCACAGGCGTAGCCAGGTACGGTGGGGGGCCGCCTCAAAAATTTCAGCGATCAGTGGGCTCGCTCACAGGTGGATCCATGGATCCTTCAAGTAGTATCTCAGGGGTACAAGCTGGAATTCGAGGCGTCTCCCCCCCGCCGTTTCCTCAAATCTGCCTTGTCGACAACTCCCTCAGGCAGGGAGGCTGTGCTAGAGGCAATTCACAAGCTGTATTCCCAGCAGGTGATAGTCAAGGTGCCCTTACTTCAACAAGGACGGGGTTACTATTCCACACTGTTTGTGGTACCGAAACCGGACGGTTCGGTGAGACCCATTTTAAATTTGAAATCCTTGAACACATACATAAAAAAATTCAAGTTCAAGATGGAATCGCTCAGGGCGGTTATTGCAAGCCTGGAGGAGGGGGATTACATGGTATCCCTGGACATCAAGGATGCTTACCTACATGTCCCCATTTACCATCCTCACCAGGAGTACCTCAGATTTGTGGTACAGGATTGCCATTACCAATTCCAAACACTGCCGTTTGGACTGTCCACGGCACCGAGGGTCTTTACCAAGGTAATGGCAGAAATGATGATACTCCTTCGAAAAAAGGGAGTTTTAATTATCCCGTACTTGGACGATCTCCTTATAAAGGCGAGGTCCAAGGAGCAGTTGTTGGTCGGAGTAGCACTATCTCGGGAAGTGCTACAACAGCACGGATGAATTCTATACATTCCAAAGTCACAGCTGGTTCCTACCACACGCCTACTGTTCCTGGGGATGGTTCTGGACACAGAACAGAAAAAAGTGTTTCTCCCGCAGGAGAAAGCCAAGGAGCTGTCATCTCTAGTCAGAGACCTCCTGAAACCAAAACAGGTATCGGTGCATCACTGCACACGAGTCCTGGGAAAAATGGTAGCTTCTTACGAAGCAAAATTCCATTCGGCAGGTTCCATGCAAGAACCTTTCAGTGGGACCTCTTGGACAAGTGGTCGGGATCGCATCTTCAGATGCATCGGCTGATAACCCTGTCTCCAAGGACCAGGGTATCTCTACTGTGGTGGCTGCAGAGTGCTCATCTTCAAGAGGGCCGCAGATTCGGCATACAGGACTGGGTCCTGGTAACCACGGATGCCAGCCTTCGAGGCTGGGGGGCAGTCACACAGGGAAGAAATTTCCAAGGACTTGGGTCAAGTCAGGAGTCGTCCCTACACATAAATATTCTGGAACTGAGGGCCATTTACAATGCCCTAAGTCTGGCAAGGCCTCTGCTTCAAAACCAGCCGGTACTGATCCAATCAGACAACATCACGGCAGTCGCCCATGTAAACCGACAGGGCGGCACAAGAAGCAGGATGGCGATGGCAGAAGCCACAAGGATTCTCCGATGGGCGGAAAATCACGTCTTAGCACTGTCAGCAGTGTTCATTCCGGGAGTGGTCAACTGGGAAGCAGACTTCCTCAGCAGACACGACCTACACCCGGGAGAGTGGGGACTTCATCCAGAAGTCTTCCAACTGTTGGTAAACCGTTGGGAAAGGCCACAGGTGGACATGATGGCGTCCCGCCTAAACAAAAAAACTAGATATTGCGCCAGGTCAAGGGACCCTCAGGCAATAGCTGTGGACGCTCTAGTGACACCGTGGGTGTACCAGTCGGTTTATGTATTCCCTCCTCTGCCTCTCATACCAAAGGTACTGAGAATAATAAGAAAACGAGGAGTAAGAACGATACTCGTGGTTCCGGATGGGCCAAGAAGAGCTTGGTACCCAGAACTTCAAGAAATGATATCAGAGGACCCATGGCCTCTACCGCTCAGACAGGATCTGCTACAGCAGGGGCCCTGTCTGTTCCAAGACTTACCGCGGCTGCGTTTGACGGCATGGCGGTTGAATTCCGGATCCTAAAGGAAAAGGGCATTCCGGAGGAAGTCATTCCTACGCTGATAAATGCCAGGAAAGAAGTAACCGCAAACCATTATCACCGTATTTGGCGAAAATATGTTGCGTGGTGTGAGGCCAGGAAGGCCCCAACAGAGGAATTTCAGCTGGGTCGTTTTCTGCACTTCCTACAGTCAGGAGTGACTATGGGCCTAAACTTGGGTTCCATTAAGTTCCAGATTTCGGCTCTGTCGATTTTCTTCCAGAAAGAACTGGCTTCACTGCCTGGAGTTCAGACATTTGTAAAGGGAGTGCTACATATTCAGCCCCCTTTTGTGCCTCCTGTGGCACCTTGGGATCTCAACGTGGTGTTGAGTTTCCTAAAATCACATTGGTTTGAGCCACTTAAAACTGTGGATTTGAAATATTTCACGTGGAAAGTGGTCATGTTATTGGCCTTGGCTTCGGCCAGGCGTGTGTCAGAATTGGTGGCTTTGTCATGTAAAAGCCCTTATCTGATTTTCCATATGGATAGGGCAGAACTGAGGACTCGTCCCCAGTTTCTCCCTAAGGTGGTATCAGCTTTTCATTTGAACCAACCTATTGTAGTGCCTGCGGCTACTAGGGACTTGGAAGATTCCAAGTTACTGGACGTAGTCAGGGCCTTAAAAAATTATATTTCCAGGACGGCTGGAGTCAGGAAAACTGACTCGCTTTTTATTCTGTAGGCACCCAACAAAATAGGTGCTCCTGCTTCTAAGCAGACTATTGCTCGCTGAATTTGTAGCACAATTCAGCTGGAGCATTCTGCGGCTGGATTGCCGCATCCTAAATCAGTAAAAGCCCATTTCACGAGGAAAGTGGGCTCATCTTGGGCGGCTGCCCGAGGGGTCTCGGCTTTACAACTTTGCCGAGCTGCAACTTGGTCAGGGGCAAACACGTTTGCAAAATTCTACAATTTTGATACCCTGGCTGAGGAGGACCTTGAGTTCTCTCATTCGGTGCTGCAGAGTCATCCGCACTCTCCCGCCCGTTTGGGAGCTTTGGTATAATCCCCATGGTCCTTACGGAGTTCCCAGCATCCACTAGGACGTCAGAGAAAATAAGATTTTACTCACCGGTAAATCTATTTCTCGTAGTCCGTAGTGGATGCTGGGCGCCCATCCCAAGTGCGGATTGTCTGCAATGCTTGTATATAGTTATTGCCTAACTAAGGGTTATTGTTGAGCCATCTGTTGAGAGGCTCAGTTATATTTCATACTGTTAACTGGGTATAGTATCACGAGTTATACGGTGTGATTGGTGTGGCTGGTATGAGTCTTACCCGGGATTCAAAATCCTTCCTTATTGTGTCAGCTCTTCCGGGCACAGTATCCTAACTGAGGTCTGGAGGAGGGTCATAGAGGGAGGAGCCAGTGCACACCAGATAGTACCTAATCTTTCTTTTAGAGTACCCAGTCTCCTGCGGAGCCCGTCTATTCCCCATGGTCCTTACGGAGTTCCCAGCATCCACTACGGACTACGAGAAATAGATTTACCGGTGAGTAAAATCTTATTTTTTCAAACACAGGCTGTACATTTACAATTTAGAAGCTGATTGGTTGGTACTTTATCTCTCTCCACTTTATCCCTCTCCAAGCTTTGATGCATCTCCACCCTGAGTTCTGCCTGCTCTGGGTAATGTAAGATCCTCCCTTTCTCCCTCCTCTGCCTTCATATGCCATGCTCAGAGTAGTTTGTGTGTAACTGGCAGCCATACTAGAGTACTCCAGAGGAATTTTGAATAAGAGATAATGATTTGTCGGACAACTAAAAACAATGACTGTCAGATGCTCAAACGCTACTTAACTTGCTATGTAAAGGAAATAAAAAATCCATGTCAGATGTGATTCACAATGGCAGATTCTGTTTATAGAGCACAAGCAAATGGTGCATGAGCTTCAGTATAACACATGAGAAACAGAAGAGACAGAAGTGTGACCAAACCAAATGTCAGTATGTAAAACAGGTGATTGGACAAATTGCACAAAAGTCCAAAGCAACCAATCCGATCTTTGCTACAATTTCTCTATTGCATTCTAGAAAATGATAGACTTAATCTGATTGGTTGCTACAGTATGTACAACACCTGCGCTTGTCCGTTTTAGAAGTTTTAGTAAATCTTAATCTCCCCCCACTTCCATCCCAGTTTTCTCCAGTATTGTACAATATGGGTGCATTTCCTTTTAAAAATATGACTTTTTAATCTGGTTCCTCAGAAATGCTTTATTTTCATACAATGATTACCTGAAGTACATCTAAATCTGTCTCCACACCCATCTTCTATAGGGCATCCTCTGGTGGGATGACACGTCTGAGTTTCATATGCAGATCCAGAGCACTCCAGGCCCTCAAACTGAGCGTAAACCTCGATGGACCTCCGACGGGTCTATATTAAAGGGATGAAAAACAAAAACTATAATACTATACATAAGAAGATTTTCAGAATTAAATTAAAGATGGGAATTCAATCCTAAATATGCTTGTATAGGTTCGGTATGTAGGCGGTGGTGGCTATAGCTAACCCTCTGGGTGACAGCTATGGCTAACACTCGGGGGGTATGGCTAACCACCCCCCCTAGTGCCTAACCCTAAACCTTCATCGTTCCTCCCCCCCCCTCCTTCCTCGGCCCAATCCCACTTATAAAGATGTGTCACTTTATCACTGTCTGTGGGACTGCCCACTAATTAAAAGGTTCTGGGTGCAGATTAAAACCTATGCTACTGCCCACCACCTCAATTACCTACCACTGACGCTGGAGTGGGCCATACTTGGAGTGACTTGGAGTCCCTGGGGTCTAGATATACTTACTAAGGGTAGTAGGAAACCCCAACTTATTATCTCTGCTGCTGCAAAAAAAAACATCCTCCAGCACTGGATGCTCCCTAACCCTCCTAATTTGTCTCTGTTTTAAGAAAAACTATGAATGGATTGGATGGAGGCATCCCTCCATAGTGTGCAGAATATTTTGTGAAGTGTGGGAAAGCTATGTGGATATTTTGCTGTCTTCCATGCAGCTGCAGGTTAAAATTTGCTTTCAACACACAGGTTGGTATGAGAGCAGAATATTGTTGGAGGATGAGCCGATCCAGGTGTTTAATTACTGTCTTATGTCATACTTACCTACATTACAAATCTCCTCTCCAGGAGATACCTGGAGAGGAGAAGCAGATGGGGGGGGTGCGGGCTGAGCAAATTGCATCATTAGTCCCAACCCCCTCACAGGGATAATTGATCTTTTGCCTCGGATTTGCATGGAGGCGGGGCTAAAATTGTGTGATTAGCATATAATTGCATTATTAGGCCCGCCCCCTCCGACAGGTCCACCTTTTTTCGTACTTATCTTCATATTCTGCCCACTTCACTAGGAAGTGAGCAAAATGCGGGAGAGGTGCCTACTCTCCCGGGGCTGTGGGGGACTACCCAAGAAACCGTGTGTCTCCCGCAGAACTTGG
The DNA here is from genome assembly GCF_028390025.1 of Pseudophryne corroboree. Classification (NCBI taxonomy): domain Eukaryota; kingdom Metazoa; phylum Chordata; class Amphibia; order Anura; family Myobatrachidae; genus Pseudophryne; species Pseudophryne corroboree. The sequence continues at coordinate 92,008,456 of NC_086444.1, read as the reverse complement.
GAGAGTAGGGAAGTATGTGTATGTGGAGTTTGGAGGCTGCCCCATTCGAGGCCTAAGTAGCCCCTCAACCCCCCCTTTTCTTACTTCCTTTTATTATTGCTTATTGGCTGTTATTATTGGACACTTTTCATGTGTAATAATGAAAAGTTTTTTTGGTTTCTCATTATTAAAATGCTCCATTGGAGTCTATATTGTTTAGGAGTACAATTTGCACTGTGTACCACATGACAATTATATGCATATGTGTTATATTCATAGTTGCAGACTTCCTGGCTACCCTCTCCGGGAGGGGGCAGCCAGGGTGGCACAGAGGGGATAGCGGAGCTTGGTCTACAGGCAGTTTGGGGTCATGAAGATGCTAAGAAGACTATGGGGTACATTTACTAAGCAGTGATAAGAGCGGAGAAGTGAGCCAGTGGAGAAGTTGCCCATCAACCAATAAGCAGCTCTGTATCATTTTATAGTATGCAAATTATAGATGTTACTTCAGTGCTGATTGGTTGCCATGGGCAACTTCTCCACTGGCTCACTTCTCTCATCACTGCTTAGTAAATGTACCCCTATGTGGGGGCATGGCTGCACGATTGCATCTTGTGGCCACGCCCCAGTTATACACTGCTACTATAAAGTAGGAGGCATGACTACAATGACGTGATTTAGTAAGAATCGCGCCATTGCCCGCCAGGTCCGTATACTTCTCTAAGTGAGCGGCTAAACGGAGGGTGGAAGACGATTCTGGGAGACTTGCCCGCTCCTCTGAGGCGGCCGAGAGTGCCACCTGATTTTCGGGAGCCTCCCAGACGTACCGGGAGAGTCAGCTAGTATATTCTATCTTTATTGTCTTTGTGTGGACACATAGGCCCTCATTCCGAGTTGATCGCTCGCTGACGATTTTCGCAGCAGTGCACACGCTAAGCCGCCGCCCTCTGGGAGTGAATCTTAGCTTAGCAGAATTGCGAACGAAGTATTCGCAATATAGCGAAAAGTTTTTTCTTTGCAGTTTCTGAGTAGCTCGAGACTTACTCTTCCAGTACGATCAGTTCAATGCTTGTCGTTCCTGGTTTGACGTCACAAACACACCCAGCGTTCGCCCAGGCACTCCCCCGTTTCTCCAGCCACTCCCGCGTTTTTCCCAAAAACGGCAGCGTTTTTTCACACACATCCATAAAACGGCCAGTTTCCGCCCAGAAACACCCACTTCCTGTCAATCTCACTCCGATCACCAGAACGAAGAAATTTTTTCGTTATGCCGTGAGTAAAATACCAAACTTCTTAGCAAATTTACTTGGCGCAGGCGCGGTGCGAACATTGCGCTTGCGCAGTTTGCGGAAAATCGCTGCATTGCAAAGAAAAATAACGAGCGAACAACTCGGAATGAGGGCCATTGTTCCTTTTTTTTCCTCTTCATTATCGCCAGTTGTACTTTGCAAATGTGTGCTGTGCTCAATAAAAACATGTAATAAAATAATAGAATGACAATAGATGCATACCGATGTCACCGTTCATGCCTGAGGTCACATACCTGAGTTTTAGTACAGCCGTCACATTCTGACCACGCACCGAAGGCGGTCCAAACGCAATTCACCGGCGTCACACGGCTGAAAACACATAACACATGGATGATTTGATGGATGACGGGCGGACATGTGTTTCATTGCTGTATAACAGCCTGCCCACTTGAATGCAAGTGGAGCATTACTGCGACCTCATTGCATGCGCAGAACTCAATGTGTATAGTCTCATAACTATGGATACCTCCTGCCGGCGCAGCCGGGCTGCGATGGCATGAGTCCCTCCACCATTTTTTTGATCAGAGCGGCCGCGTGTGATGACACGCAGCTGCCCCAAAAATGACGTTGTCATTCCCCGGTGCCACCCCGCGAACGCCTCTGCCTGTCAGTTAACTGCTCACGCACGTGCAGGACGGGTCCTGCACGTGCGCACACCTTCTCAAATATTGCAGCCCTGAATTATGCCCTATGTATGCTCTATCCAACTAACTTCAGTATGCACACCTGCTTGCCACTCACACTCAGACACACCAGTGGACGTGCATCTGGGTGTGTGGAGAGGTGGAAAAGTCTTTGACACTGCACAAAGGAGTAAATTCCACATAAAATTCCAACATGCCACCACATGAATACCACGCCATTCAATAAAGAAAACTTAAAATAGAATCTAAATCAATAGGATTCACACACCAGTGCTGAATGCAGAATTATTTTAAATATTTCTGGGTGACTCAGGTGGACCCAGCTACAGATGTCCTTGCGTTACAGTGGCGGATTGGGATGGAAAACCACACCGGGAAATTTATGGATGCAGTCTTAATGGGGGTGCGGTCTGATGAGGGCGTGGGGTTTATCTCACTGCAGCACTCGGCTCCTGTTACTACAGAAGAGCTGGCACTTTGGTGTCACCCCTTCCAAGGGGGATACCCGGGTGCGGGCCGCACCCCCCACACCTGCCTTCTGACGCCACTGGGTGGATCCCTCCTCATAGGGCCTGATTGTACGCAGTTGTGGCCTTCCTTGTGTCTTTTGCTGCAGGTGTGTCTGAGACCAGGAGCGGATTGGGAACTAAAAGTGGCTCTGTAAAATATTTTATAAGTGGCCGGACATGGGCAGCACAAGAGGTATAACATAGCGTGTAGCCATGGCAGCATCACTGGATGGCAGAGCTGCTGTACTGCAGAGATAAAATAACAGAATGAATGGGGACAATGCAGTGTAATGAGTGCGGTAGGCTGCCTATCATGTGGGGGGTGGGGCCACATAACAACACACAAAACACAGATACGTCAGCCTACCAAGAATCTTCCTGGTGAGCCCTATGGCCAATCCACCCTGCTTGCATATTGTGCCGCAGTCATGGCTGTAACTGTATGCTAGCGTCGCTTCATAGCCCTTCCCTGGTGTACATCCGTGAGTTTGGATGCTCAAGGACTCCTTTATTTCAGCTCTAGCTACAGGAGGGATATAAGCTACGATTACTTATAAACTGACTCCCTGACATGCCGTCACTGATATACAAATTCCCAGGCTGTCATGGCATAAACAACACTAATTATTATTAGAGGCCTTAATACTATCTAATTACAGCCAGTGCTAATGTGCCAATAATAAACAAAAATAATCTGGCTAATTAGCTGTATCGTTTATGACTAAACATCCCCAGGAACGCATTTTCCGTCACAAGTTCAATCGAAGCGAGGAAAGCGCTAAATAAAGCCAGATGCGATCTATATTTATCTCCCTCTCACGGTCTCTCTTGTGCAAGTCATTTCACTTGTAATCAAATTACATATTAGTTATTTTGAAATGCAATTCAATTCGTAATTTGCTGTTTATATTGGGGGTAATTCCAAGTTGATCGCAGCAGGAAATTTTTTAGCAGTTGGGCAAAACCATGTGCATTGCATGGGGGGCAGATATAACATTTGCAGAGAGAGTTAGATTCGGGTGGGTTATTTTGTTTCTGTGCAGGGTAAATACTGGCTGCTTTATTTTTACACTGCAATTTAGATTGCAGATTGAACTCACCCCATCCAAATCTAACTCTCTCTGCACATGTTATATCTGCCTCCCCTGCAGTGCACATGGTTTTGCCTAATTGCTAACAAAATTGTTGTTGCGATCAACTCGGAATTACCCCCATTGTTTCATGTATGTAAGCCAGTGGTTCCCACACTTTTTTGAGTCACGGCTCCTTAGAGTGTCAGAAATTTTTTCACCGCGCCCTATGCCAAAAGTTTCTTATTGAGGAATTCAGAAACAAATATTAAATTAAGTCTATTGGGTTTATAATATATTTCATCCTTAGGTGTAGATATGTGGTGGGGGACAGGATTCGCTTCTGTTTGTCCATAGATGATTATGATTGGCAGCAAAGGCATTGGAATGGGTGGGGCGAGGCGGCAGCTCGCCCCCCCTCCCTCAAACATGAGAGATGCCGGCCAATGTACAAAGGAGGAGGGATGTGCAGTCAGTTTAATGTCCGCATATCACAACCCCCGTGCAGGGCAGGGACTAGGCAGCGGCGCTCCCCTACCCCTAACTCCCCACAGAGCAGTGTCAAACTGCCGCAAATCATGGGTGTTTTGGCAGCGTGGCCTAATGCCGAAGAGTGCCCGCCTCTATGAGAGACCTGTGGCTGTGCTGCTGTGTAATCTGGACAAGTACAATAGTGTCTCTCTCACTCCAGCTCACCCCCTGTTCCACTCTCTCTCCCCTCTCCCTCCCTAACACTCTCTTTCCTCTCTCTCTCTCCCTAACACTCTCTTTCCTCTCTCTCTCTCTCTCTCTCTCTCTCTAACACTCTCTTTCCTCTCTCTCTCTAGCTTTCTCTCTCTCCCCCCTCTCTCTCCCTAACACTCTCTCCCCCCCTCTCTCTCTCTCTCCCTAACACTCTTTCCTCTCTCTCTCTCTCTCTCTCTCTCTCTCTCTCTCTCTCTCTCGCTTTCTCTCTCTCTCCCTAACACTCTCTTCCCCCCCCTCTCTCTCTCTCCTCTCTAACACTCGAGCTTCTCTCTCTTTCTCTCCCTAACACTCTCTCTCCTCTCTCTCTTCTCTCCCTAACATTCTCTCTCCTCTTGCTCCTCTCTCTCCATGACACTGTCTCTTTCTCTCTACTTGACACTGTCCCTTTCTTTCCCTCACTCTCCCTGAAACTTAGTCTCTCTCTCTGTCTCCCTCTTTCTTTTCCAGACAGTCTCCCCCTCTCTTCCCACCTCCACCCCACCATGGTGCCACCTCCAGTTTGTCCCCGTAGTACTGCCTCCTCCTCCCCGGTGGCTGAACCCCCAGGGGCGCCAAATGAGGTTCTATCTTGCCCCCCAGCCCATAAATGTGCTGACGCACCTGACTGACAGCCACAAAAACTCATTTAGCCTATTACATTGACCATAAATAATTTGAGTTGGTCCTGGACCACTAACCCGAGGCACCCCTGCAAGAGCCCTGAGGCACCCCAGTTTAGGAACCACTAGTGTAAGCTATATTAATGGGGGGGGGACTTGCACTGATGGACTGCTAACAATACCAGCAATTCTGGTTTTAGATTGCGAGCTCTTCAGTGCAGTGTGCTTGTAAATCTTGATTTCTCTGCTTTGCAATTGCTATAAATTGTATTACCATAATATATGGACTCTAATATCTGTACCGTGAGGATGGAAACAGTGGGTCTCATTCTGAGTCAGATTTTTGCACACTGCGCAATGCGCCTCGGGTTGTATACGCATCACTGTGAATGTAAGCACAATTCAGGGCCTGATTGGAGGTGAGCACTAATGGACCGCAATGCTGATGTTTGCATAGTCAAGCAATTGGTTGCTACTGCGCATGCGCAAATCATTCTGAATACCCCCATGGCACATGCATTACCCTGAGTGTACGCACAAATGAGCTGTTGCGAATTGAGCCGCTGGTATCAGATAGAGAGGGGCAAAGTGATAGGCATTCCAGGGGTTGTATGAGAGGTGGCCTGATGGGGGCGCAAAAAATCCATTACCTGGGCGTGTTATGGAGTACCTCAGGCATGTCACTGTAAGTGGCCTGCGTTCTCAGAGGCATAGCAGCTACAGGCGGAGACACTGCACCTGCCATAGGGAAGGCACAAGTGGCAATGGTGCACGTGATAGTGCACTAATGGTGTGCTGGCTAGAATCACCGGCAGTGCTACTGCGTACAAGGGTGCAGGAGGGGTGCAGTAAATGGGCGGAGGGGAAGGCTGAAACTAGCATTTGCATATTACCGCATCTGCGACTCCACCAATGGGTGCTAGAGTGGATGCAGCAGCGTTCACCCCTGAAACAGACCCTCAGAGTGTTATGTGACATTTGCATATTATCACACAGCCGCTGTGTACAAATTTGTAGATGCGGTGGCATTGGCACCCGTCTCTGAATTAGGCTGTTTGTCTATTATTGTGAGATGCTCATATGCACTGTGGGGTAATGTGTATCTGGCACTGTGGGGCAATGTGTATCTGGCACTGTGCGGCAATGTGTATCTGGCACTGTGGGAGCATATATGGCACTGCTGGGGGCATTTGTGTATCTGGCACTGTGGGTCATTTGTGTACCTGGCACTGTGGGTCATATGTGTATCTGGCACTGTGGGGCATATGTGTATCTGGTACTGTGGGGCATATGTGTATCTGGCATTGTGGTGCATGTGTATCTGGCACCCTGGGGCATATGTGTATCAGGCACTGTGTGAGCATATATGGCACTGCTGGGGGCATTTGTGTATCTGGCACTGTGGGAGACTTGTGTGTGGGGCATTTGTGTATCTGGCAGTGTGAGGCATATGTGTATCTGGCACTGTGGGAGCATATATGGCACTGCTGGGGGCATTTGTGTATCTGGCACTGTGGAGCATTTGTGTATCTGGCACTGTGGGGCATATGTGTATCTGGCACTGTGGGAGCATATATGGCACTGCTGGGGACATTTGTGTATCTGGCACTGTGGAGCATTTGTGTATCTGGCGCTGTGGGGCATATGTGTATCTGGCAATGTGGGGCATTTGTGTATCTGGCACTGTGGGACATATGTGTATCTGACACTGTGGGGGCATATCAGGCACTGTAGGACCATATCTGGCACTGGGACATATGTGTATCTGGCACAGTGCGGGTGTATCTGGCACTGTGGGAGCGTATCTGGCACTGTGGGGGTATATGTGTATCTGCCACTGTGGGTGCATATGTGTATCTGGCACAATTGGAGTCATATGTGTATCTGGCCCCGCATATGTGTATCACGCCCCCATTTTCATTGGCCACACCCCATGTGGCATTTGGCCACACCCATTTTTTGCCTTGCACACACAGTTCCACTAATACATTTTTTCTACTTGCACCACTGCCAAGGGCAAACAATCGGTGCATGATGTCACAAAGATGGAAAAGACAGTTCTTGCGCAGCTCTTTTATTTGTTTATACATTATACTTTTGGTGTTGTTTAGTACATTTCTTTGTTGCATTTATTAGAGGAAGCAGACATACTGATTTGTTCATCAAACATAACACTTCTGTTATGAAACATATATATTTTAATTATGTTGCCTGATAAACCAACATTGGCTCAGTTCTTACCTTGGACTCCGAAATGAAAGTAAAGCTGCACCTTGCCAAATCTCCAAGAACCACACAAGACAGAACAGCAGCTTCTAGGGATAAACATACAATATGTGGTTTACTCATTGCAAGGCAGGGTCTTATTGTTTATGGCCCTCATTCCGAGTCGTTCGCTCTGTATTTTTCATCGCATCGCAGTGAAATTCCGCTTAGTACGCATGCGCAATATTCGCACTGCGACTGCGCCAAGTAATTTTACAATGGAGATAGTATTTTTACTCACGGCTTTTTCATCGCTCCGGCGATCGTAATGTGATTGACAGGAAATGGGTGTTACTGGGCGGAAACAGGCCGTTTTATGGGCGTGCGGGAAAAAACGCTACCGTTTCCGGAAAAAACGCAGGAGTGGCCGGGGAAACGGGGGAGTGTCTGGGCGAACGCTGGGTGTGTTTGTGACGTCAAAACAGGAACGACAAGCACTGAACTGATCGCAGATGCCGAGTAAGTCTGAAGCTACTCTGAAACTGCTAAGTAGTTTGTAATCGCAATATTGCGAATACATCGGTCGCAATTTTAAGAAGCTAAGATACACTCCCAGTAGGCGTAGGCTTAGCGTGAGCAACTCTGCTAAATTCGCCTTGCGAGCGATCAACTCGGAATGAGGGCCTATGTTTTTAAGTGTGAAGACATTTGTTGATATAACCCATCAGAAGGCAAATAATGACAAATGTAATACTGCGCAGGAGAAGGGCTGTCTTACATTAGTCACAAGGAACAACGGGGCAGATGTATGAACCTGGAGAAGGCATAAGGAAGTGATAAACCAGTAATATGTGCAAGGTGATAAAGGCAGCAGCCAATCAGATCCTAACTGTTAATTTACATAATGGAGCCGATTGGCTGGTTTGTTTATCACCTTGCACATATCACTGGTTTATCACTTCCTTATGCTTTCTCTAGGTTAATACATCTGCCCCAGTAAGACTTGCACCCTCTTTCGGAGATTGCTGCCTACTCCCCCACAACGTCCAGAAGACTCCTGGAGTTCTGGAACAGCAGGTCACCCACCTGAATACTGCCTACTTCCTAGTGCTATGGGCTGGGTCAGTGGCACAAGTAAGGGGGCTGTTTCTGAGTACCCAGGAAACTCATCCACTCCTCCCCCTTCCCCAGGCCCTGACAGATGATTCATTTTTCCCCCAACAATCGTTGGCAGAGCAGGGATCATGGGTCAGTGGGAAGGGATGGGGCCAATATGACGCGATTCATGTAATTTTATCCCCACTATAGACCTGCAAATCGCTGCGTTTTGCTGAGAGATGGATGGCCTAATGACATGATGCCCGGTCCTGCCCCCCGTTCTGTACACACACACACACACACACACACACACACACACACACACACACACACACACACATACATATATATATATATATATATATATATATATACATATACATATACGCACCAAAATGCACCAGTGCATATATATATATATACATATATATATATATATATATATAGATATATATATATGCGCTGGTGCATATATATATATATATATATATATATATATATAACTATTGATGATAGCTTACAATGTTGAGAAGATATATAAAGTAAATAAACTTGATTTAGCATTATAGGTATAATAAGTTGAAAACGATTCTGGTTACTAATGGATATACATATTCATCCCCTGCACATAATGTAAAACAATGAACGCATAGATAATCTAGCAGGAAAGTAGATGTGTGTTAGTATTGTAGTGAGTATTTAATAATAAATTATGCAGCCTTCACCCCCTTTAAAAAGAACGAGAGACTGTATAGGATAGAGTGAATATAAGCACCCTGTTTGTTATGTAGCTAAGCTGGCTGGATCTGGTTTTTGTGTTGATATTAGTTAATAAGTTGTTGTCGCTTGTCAATCAAACAGTTATCCAATGAGAAGTGGTTTGGTAGGCGGGTTATGTTATCTTATTTAAGTTAGGGCTGAGGAATTCAAATTCCTCTTGCCATTTTGTGATCCCACCCGGCAAGATAATTTTATTAAAATGTTGTTTTTTTATAAATTGTCACGTTGGAATAATTTGTTATAATTATTCCAGCAATTGTGAGGCGCAGCGGGCGGAAAGCAGTGCTATTCGGCGGCTCAATTTAGCGCAGCAGAGCTTGGCTAGCATTTGCCCTTTGAGAAAAAACGAGTCGGTCACTACCTCAGGGGAGGACCAGGTCACCATCTTAAGGAGGGGTGTAGTATGGCTGACCGGCGGTCTGCTGACCGCTGGTCAGCTTACCGACGCCGGGATCCCGGCAGCATACCGACGCCGGGATCCCGGCGGGGAGGGGCGAGTGCAGCAAGCCCCTTGCGGGCTCGGTGGCGACCTACGGTCGCCACGGGTTCTATTCCCACTCTATGGGTGTCGTGGACACCCACGAGTGGAAATAGTCCCTGTTGGTCGGCATGCCGACCATCGGGATAGTGGGGGTCGGGAATGCTGGAGGAGGTCATGTGACCGTCGGTCTCCCGACCGTCGGTCACATGAATACCACCCCTTAAGGAGGGACCAGCACTGTGCTAATTTAAGGGAGATGGTTCTACCCAGGACGGATTGCGCAAGGGGCGGAAACTCCGCCCCATTTGTTTAAAGATTCAAAAGTTTTAAGCCATGGCTGAGTTGGCACCATCGGTAATTAATATTTACAATTCTGATTCGAATTTAATACATTTGGCTGTGACCTCCATTTTTCCAAACTATACAGTTGTCCGTGTCTTTATTTCTTGGTATAGGTTTCAGTTTGCGTAATATAATAAAACATATGGGTGACTTACATATATTCTCATACTGCAAGCTGTAGTCAGACATATAGAGAGTGTACAGTTTTGCTTTTTTGTAGCTAAAATAATTATTATACGTGTAAGGAAATGCTGCTAGCATGCTACAATCATACTCAGAGACACAGAAATATAGGAGAGGAAATAAGAACGGGGAAAGAAAACATATTCCCAGCAAGGCTTAAAGCTGCGCACATGCACATGATATATAATCATATACAGGTTGAGTATCCCTTATCCAAAATGCTTGGGACCAGAGGTATTTTGGATATAGGATTTTTCCGTATTTTGGAATAATTGCATACCATAATGAGATATCATGGTGATGGGACCTAAGTCTAAGCACAGAATGCATTTATGTTTTATATACACCTTATACACACAGCCTGAAGGTAATTTTAGTCAATATTTTATATAACTTTGTGCATTAAACAAAGTGTGTGTACATTCACAGAATTCATTTATGTTTCATATACACCTTATGCACACAGCCTGAAGGTCATTTAATACAATATTTTTAATAACTTTGGGGCAGATTTATTAAGCTTGGTGAAGTGATAAATTGGAAGGTGATAAAGGACCAGCCAGTCAGCTCCTAACTGACATTTTTCAAACACAGCCTGTGACACAGTAGTTAGGATCTGATTGGTTGGTTCTTTATCACCTTCCACTTTATCACTTCACCGAGCTTCATAAATCTGCCCCATAGTGTATTAAACAAAGTTTGAGTACATTGAGCCATCAAAAACAAAGGTTTCACTATTTCACTCTCACTCAAAAAAGTCAGTATTTCGGAATATTCCGTATTTCGGAATATTTGGATATGGGATACTCAACCTGTACTGCACGTGGATTCTAAAGTGCCTGCATATTATATAATATGTATATGTAATAAAAAGAAAAACTCAATAAATTAAACAATTAACAATAGATCTCATACACATGAAAAGAATGTTATTATTAACATCTGTTTATATAGTTGCAGCACGTTTACAGGGAATGTTTAATTATTTTAATTGTTCCTGAGCTTCAGAGCTTACAGTCTAAATTCTCTACCACATAAATATATGACTGTGCTGAGAAAGAGAAGGCCTGGCCAACCTGTGGCTCTCCAGCTGAAACTACTCATCCCAGCATGCCCTGCCACAGTTTTAGCATTCCCTAACAGTAAAACGGTGTCAGCACATGCTGGTACTTGTAGTTCCACAGCAGCTGGAGAGCCACAGGTTGGCCAGCCCTGACCTACAGGATGCCCACACAGATACACAGATATAACGACACACAGAAGGTGCCTTGCCCATATGAATAAAACATGATAAACATGGCACAATCACTGAAAAAAATTCTGATGGCCACTGTTGTAACAAATAGCAGCACGGATGGTGTAGTGGTTAGCATTACTGCCTCACAGCACTGAGGTCATGGGTACAATTCCCACTATGGCCCTAACTGTGTGGAGTTTTTGTGTATTCCCCCCATGCTTGCGTGGGTTTCCTCCTGGTACTCCAATTTCTTCCCACAGTCAAAAAATATATATAGCTTAATTGGCTCCCAACAAAATTAGCCCTAGCGTGAATGTGTGGGCGTGTAAATGAGGTAGGAAAAATAGATTGTAAGCTCCACTGGGACAGGGACTGATGTCAATGGCCAAATATTCTCTGTAAAGCGCTGCGGAATATGTGTGCGCTATATAAATAACTGGTAATAAATAATAAATAAATTGTAAGTGGATTAGACATAAAAAAGTCAAAGTGGGGTACCCAATTTGTCACAATAACGCAATACGCGATTGCGGCTAAAGTTATTGCACCTATCTCTCGAAAAATTGGGTTATCGCAACCTGCATGCTCCCGTTTTTTGCACCTATCCTATTCCAAAACGGCGACAACGGCATTCGAGCAATAATTCTACCCGGCAAAAGCTGAGATAAGTATAGGAGAAAGTGAGGAAATCTGCCTGTACCCCTGAAAAGCCAAACTAACATAGGAAAACATTATATATATATATATATATATATATATATATATATACACACTGCATATATACTGTATATATATATATTAAATTGGGTCAAATGGATGTTATATGCATTTAAAGAAGCAAAACTGGGAATATACATAAAGAGGAAAAACTGGGAATATACATAAAGAGGAAAAACTGGGAATATACATAAAGAGGAAAAACTGGGAATATACATAAAGAGGAAAAACTGGGACTATACATCAAGAGGCAAAACTGGGAATATACATAGAAAAGTAAAGTTTTCAGCTCTCATTCAACTGAAAATGAAGTCAGGAAAACAGTTTTCTTTAAATATAATGCATTCCACATCCTTCTATCTGATTCCCAAATTCACAGGCATTCAACTGTATCTTTGGTCTGATTCTACTCCCTGCAAGTTGGAAAAGCCACTGTTCCCTATGTACGAAAGCAGCCATTCTACACAAGATGTAATAAATACTATAAACTCCTCCAGTACTTAATATTGTTACATGGTCAAGGTCTGAGGCTTAGCTCTGGCTACACTTTACACAACAATACGGTTTAGCATCTATATGTAATTTTATTTAGTATAATAATCTATCATAAATACTTTTCTCCAGAAAATGGGAAACAATGGCCATCTTCAATATGCTTTGCAGATCCCATAACACTGAGTGAGTAATTCCCAATTACTGAACCCCTAACAGATCAGGGTACAATCATATCTATGAATGCCAGCAGCCTGTTACAGGCGATGGTAAAACATGTCTCTTACCCTCATGTTTGGAGGAGGTCTGGTCAGAGGCGCTTTCAGTAGTGAACTGAAGGGGTTCTCGGAATGTGAGGTGCATTTGAAGTTCAGATCTGAAATGTCCTTTTCTCCAGAAAGAGATTGCTTTCTGCATCCTGTTTATTGCAATCACCACCCCGTTCTCCCTGCTTATTCTCAGTCCTGCCACTTGGCTTCTGTATGTGATGCCATCCAGCTGTTTTGTGGATGTGGGATGTGGGATGTCCAGTAGTTAAAGGGCATGGTTAGCAAGGGCCGTGTACTGTACATGCAAAAAGCCAAAAATAAATGTACAACATTTTCCCCAGCATCTTTAGCAGAGTTATTTTAATATATCTGTTGCGCTGGTTTTATTTATCATATAGGCAAATTAGGCACATGTCTATGGCCACGCCGTTCTAGGGGCATCAGGGAAACTTTTACATTGATGTATTAACTTTTTTCAATTTATTTTTATTTTGCATGTCCCTTGACTAAGTAACCACCTATTCTACTGGGATTATTACACAATGCTTAGGACAACGGCAGCTCCTATAATGGAGACATGTTGCCTCTTCTGGGTGTATGTGCAGTGATCTCTCCAGCTGACACTACTTAATTAGCATGGCACCTATATTATATAATATTATATTATATAAAATCACAATTACCAATTCACATTACTTATTCGTTATTTCCATTTGAAAAGAAAATGACCATTTACAATTAAAACAGAAGGGGTTTGGAATGCCGAATCAACAGACACGACGGTAATAATGTCAATCCCAGAATGTAAGTGCCGACATGCCAACAAGCGACAAGGTTAACACGCTACTTACAGTATTGTAACTGAATCGGCATTACAACAGCAAAGATGCCAGACAACATCTTTCCATTTGTAATTTATTCATTATTTATGTATTACTTATTTGTAATGCGGTTAACGTGTTGTTAGTGGCATGGTAACTTTGTCAGCAAGCCGTTGCCTGCAGTCTGGGATCAACATAGTGACAGTTGATCCCATAGCAATAACCCAAACAGAAGATGTTACAACTTTACTGGTAACTGTCTAGAATCTACTCTCTCTTATGTATATGATTACATTATTATATTATAACATGACATTATTATATTCAGGGGTATTCGATGCATGTCGGACCCTCTCCGACGGAGAGGATCCGACAGTGCAGTATTCAATTCTCAGGCAATTCCGACAGGTTTGGCCCGTTTTTCGACAATGCTGTTCCGACTTTTTTTGAAGTCAGATCAGCAATGTCGAAAACGGGCCAAAATCCTGTCAGAATTGGCAGCGAATTCGACAAAATTAGCTAATCCACCAATCCACGTGGTTTTCGACAAGTGTCGGATTTTCCAACAGTCGGAAAAACGGCACTTGCACTGAATAGGTCGAATGCAAATTCTACCTATTCCTGACGAAAAGTGCCGGTATTTCCGACTATCGGAAACAGCGGCACTAACTGAATAGACCCCATTGTGTACAAGTAGAGTAGTGTGATTTTAGCATTTGCTGCTAGCACTGTCAATGCTTTTCTATAATAGCCAGAAAATACCTTGCCCATGGCCGTGACTGACAAAGATAACACAGCCCACCCAAAAAATTATGTTGTTTAGTTGCCAGGAATATTTGAATGAATTTAGGGTATCTGGGGGTTGCTGAATTAAAAAAGTGAAAGTAGTTTTTTCAAATAGGCTCTAGTTCCTGAGATAATGGATGCCCCCAATTAATCGGGATCTTAGCCATAACATGAGTATGGGAATCCACTGGAAAATTCTAGAAGGTGAGACATGTGAATATTGTAGGTGTTCTCTCTGCGATCATTCTAGACTATTCCCCTCCGTATATAAGTGATCGGCTACCGGGTCTAGTTCATATGTGTACAAAAAACGATGGTTTGTATACAAAAACGATGTATGAACATCTGCACATGTGTGGAATGGTTCTTGCAATATCGCTTGCAGCCCCTGGTCAGCCGTAGCATGACTGACATGCTACGGCATTTGGGGAGCAAAGCGGGGGCGGAACCCAACACCGTTTTTCAAAATGGGTTGTGTCGCCCTCGTTTTGAAGGCGTCATTTCACGTTGTATTATTCCTGTTTCCCGTCCGTGTATCTGAAAAATTAGAGCCAATCTAGCAAAACTGATGTCATATTCGGAATAACCACTACTGAGTTACCCCAAAATTGTGCTAATATGATCGCCCATAAAATGAGTGTTGATCAGTATAACATACTTCTCAGTTGTTTGAACGATACTTACAGCCTTGCTGCTTCATTCCTGTCTTCCGCCATCAAATTAACGGTGTACAAATGTGTCCACTTCTGAATGAGGCCTAGAATGGATACTTCCTCTGTGTGCACTTGTAGACTTTTCTTTTTTCGACCACTAGTTGTGCAATTCCTGAAGTAAAAGCAGTCTTAGACTAGATGGGACATTTTCTGACTGGCAAGATTATTTTCTAGAAAAGATTGTGAGATTTAAGCATTGTGCGACTGAGGGCCAGATTGTGAGTTGCACTCCATCTCGATGTCTGATGTGGTTGTGAGATTTTATTTTTACAGTGCACCCCTTTTAGTTGCACCATGAAGGTAGTGCACCAAACCCAAACCCGTTTCCGTGACATGACGTTACCACCGTACACCTCAACAAGTTGGTGATGAATGTCAGCTGCTCTTAGATGCAGAAATCTGATCACACTACACACCTCAATCACATACCTCCCAACTGTCCCGATTTTCACGGGACAGTCCCGTTTTTGGGGGACTGTCCCGCTGTCCCACCCGCGGGCCACAGTGTCCCGCAGTGGTGGTGTGTGGGTAAGGGGGGGGGCAGTTGGGAGCCTCTGTCTTTCGCTGACCTGCTTAGCATCTCAGCGTCTATTTACTGGAGTCAGAGGGAGAGGGAGCATGCCAGCGGCTCACAGAACGCTGGGCATGCCCCCTCAGTGACAAAAATGGGGGCGTGGCTCGTTATCGCGGGTCCTCCGTGAAGCCATGCCCCCTTTTCATAGGCCACGTCCCTATTGTGAAAAGGTTATATAGGATTATAAAATATATATTTGTTTTTGTTTTTTCAAAAAAGCTGTAGTTAAAGTAGAATATACAGTTATTATATAGGAAGAGTTAGCAATTCAAACTTTGGTGCTAAAATAACCAAATCAATATATGTCTGTCCTATGTTATAAAGAGTTTTTATTAGAGGTGTGCACAGAGTCTTGTGTTTTGGTTATGGGTTTTTTTCTAATTTCACCATCATCTTTTGGTTTTGCAATACCACCCTCAAGTGTTTTGGCACAGAATTTGGACTTAAAATCCAAATTATGGGTTTTGGATTTCTTGAAAATGGATAAAAACAGCTAAAATCATGTAATCTTTGCAAAATACAAATTCCAAACCATGGGAAAATCGGAACTGGGACTCAATTCGGTTTGATTTTCGAAAGAAATTGGTCACGTTCACTCATCTTTTGAGAACTTACAGTATTCTTACACTTTATTTTAAGAAATGTCACTGATGGTATTGAAATAATAATAATAATAACAACAACAGAATCGTCAGATCGAGTCATTACCCATCACACCAACAAACATACCATGAGGGGCAGCCATCTTGGGCAAACTGTATAGGTTACAATCAAAGGGATAAACTAAAATGGAGGTATATACATAATGGGGAGATATTGTACAACAAATCATAGGCAATTACTGGAAAATACAAAACATAGCAGATACAGTACCTAACAGATACAAGCAGGGAGGGCGGCGGTGGGGAAGGGGGAGGTTGGCAAGCCCAGGCTGTCGAAGGGAAGTATTGGCTATGGCTATGCTAGGCAACAAAAAGGAGCTTGAGGCAAGATGGTAGGTTACCAGTTCATGCTGGACCAAAGCTTTTCTTTTTGATTTTCAACAGTCTATAATGCAGCAGACTGTAATGCTGAGAACTACAAGGTGCTGAGGCCATGGTGTGGTGTGTAGAAGCCATGGAGGTGTGTGTGGAACTTCCGGAGTATAGACCCATACTGTGTTTCTGTATGTAATGGAGTTGATTTGCCTTGATTGGGTTCCATGACACAAATGGGAGACCAAATTGTTTAGATCCATCACAGATCCTGATACTAAATGCCTGGGCTGTTCAAGCGAGGTCAGCCACTGTTAATGTACCTGTAATTCTTTTTATTATAAATGTAATAAAAGTTAATTTTGTGGAGTCTTTCCCTAGTGCTACATACAAAATAGACAAACCTTGCATTCTTTTGTTTGCGACGTATTACACTGTTGTCTGTGGCAGCACCCCAGGTCTTTTAAACAAACACTCTATCATATGGGGCACTGATCCCAAATAATGTGACTCTCTTCATTAGTAGGGTTTTCTCTCATTGAGATTTTCTCACCGCATACAGAGTAGCTGGTGGAGCTCATACTCTGGGCACCAGATCCAGCTGGGGTTGCCTTCTGGGGTCACTACTAATACCCCCACCACAATGGAAGGGAAAGGGAGGGCAGCTGTGGCATAGACTTGCTCTAGGGCAGCACGGATGGTGCGGATGGTTAGCATTACTGCTTCACAGCACTGAGGTCATGGGTTCGATTCCCACCATGGCCCTAACTGTGTGGAGTTTGTATATTCTCCCCGTACTTGCGTGCATTTCCTTCGGGTAATCCGATTTCCTCCCACAATCCCAAATATACTGGTAGGTTAATTGGCTCCCAATAAAAATGAACCCTAGTGCATATGTGTGTTCATGTGTGTGTGTTCGGGAGCATAGAGTGTAAGCTCCACTGGGGCAGGGACTGATGTGAATGGCCAAATATTCTCTGTAATAATAATACTGTACATGTGTTAAATATATTATTATTAAATAATATATATGTGCGATATATAAATAACTGGTAATAAATAAATAAATAAATAATGACTCCATGCTGTATCTCTGGATACATGTAGCTGTTCTCTGGAGCAGATGGTCTCATGCATCATTTCCAGAAAAGTGCAAGGATAATGGGCCAAGGGTCACACAAAAGTATTTGGGGAAGAGGGGAGGGGGTGTTTGCAGTCAGCCACGGGAGGAGAGTGATGGCTGGAGAGAGAGAGATACAGTATTGATGCTGAGTACGCACAGTACATATACAAGATCCTGCCAGATGAGAACATGTAAATGAGCTATAGGAGTGAGGAGTGTGCACAGTGGGATGGTGTGCATTCTTTTTGTATTTCAGGAGTAACTCCCAGTCAGCGCAGCTCCTGCGGCTGGCTGGGAGTTGTTTGTAGCTGCCGCTGGCCGCAACGGCTGTGTGAGACGTCACGCAGCCGCCCCCCAATGGTCCGCCTACACCTGCGTTGGCTGGACCGCGCCTCCTAAATGGCGGCTTAATGCCGCTGTTCATCCCCCTCCTGCTCTGCGACCGCCTCTGTCTCAGAGGCGATCGCTAGGCAGCGACGACTGCCATGTGCCGGCGCACACTGTGGCGCCGGCGCATGCACGGTTCCGACCCGATCGCTGCAACAAACTGCCGGAATGACCCCCATAGATACATAAAATTTGGCAGCAGATAAGAACATGTGTAACACCCCACTGGTATTAGGTATGCAACAACCGCAGTCACTGTGTATAGTGCATCACACTGATACCCCTTTTCCACCTACGTACCGTGTCCGATCCGGGATGTTTAACACGGCTACAACCCGTGTCGGCTCCCCCGTTTCCACTACACTTCGACACGGGTTATTCCCGTGTCTGATCTGTTTCCACTTAACCCGGGTAAGCTCTGTAAAAGCCTATTGCTGTCATTACAAATTGACTTTTTACTGTCTCATCAAGATGATGTCATCAAAAGGACCAAAAGGGAGGGGTGGGGCCTGCTCACAGCATTGCAGCAATGGACACCGGTGCAGTAGCTGTGTCTAGCATGGAGTCGCAGACTGTTTGCAGTTTACTGCTGCTTTCTGCTACAGACAGCTTGATGCAGCTTTTCACCTTGTGCTACCTACTGCAGAGCTGGAGAAGGAGAGCTCAATTCTTTGCAGAGAGGGCTACCTATCGACGCAAATATTTGAAAAGGAGGAGAGCGCGTATATCATCCACTGTTGTTATTTCTTTAATAACAATGAACTGTACACCAAGCCGAAGAATGTGGATGAGAGATCGCAGACATGGGGAAGCATTCATGCAGACTATTCTAGCATATCAGGAGGAGCAGTGGATGTCAAACTTCAGGATGTCTCGCGCTACATTCGAGTATGTTTTGGAACTACTGTCCCCCGCAATAACCATGCAGACCACCAGGTTCCGTAAGCCCATTGAGCCAGCCAGGAGATTAGCGATTGCTCTCTGGTGGTATGCTACCCCTGGAGAGTATCGCACAGTTTCCAGTTTATTTGGAGTAGGGATTGGCACGGTCTGCAAGATTGTCTACCAGGTCACGCGGGCATTGCTGGATACCATGTACCATCGCTTTATTTCCTTGCCACAAGGACAGCGGCTAGATGAGACTATAAAAGGGTTTAAGAAGCGTGGCTACCCACAGTGTGCTGGTGCCATAGATGGGACCCACATCCCCATCATCGCCCCCCATGACAACCCAGCAGACTATTACAATCGTAAGGGTTGGCATTCCATTGTTCTGCAAGCTGTAGTGGACCACAAATACTGGTAAGCACTGTTTCACTAATGTGTTTGAAATAGGCTTGGCCTGTTTTATGATAATGCATAAACCTTTATTTCTCTATCGTCCTAAGTGGATGCTGGGGTTCCTGAAAGGACCATGGGGAATAGCGGCTCCGCAGGAGACAGGGCACAAAAAAGTAAAGCTTTTACCAGATCAGGTGGTGTGCACTGGCTCCTCCCCCCATGACCCTCCTCCAGACTCCAGTTAGATTTTGTGCCCGAACGAGAAGGGTGCAATCTAGGTGGCTCTCCTAAAGAGCTGCTTAGAGAAAGTTTAGCTTAGGTTTTTTACTTTACAGTGAGTCCTGCTGGCAACAGGATCACTGCAACGAGGGACTTAGGGGAGAAGTAGTGAACTCACCTGCGTGCAGAGTGGATTTGCTGCTTGGCTACTGGACACTAGCTCCAGAGGGACGATCACAGGTACAGCCTGGATGGTCACCGGAGCCGCGCCGCCGGCCCCCTTGCAGACGCTGAAGAGAGAAGAGGTCCAAAATCGGCGGCTGAAGACTCCTGAGTCTTCATAAAGGTAGCGCACAGCACTGCAGCTGTGCGCCATTTTCCTCTCAGCACACTTCACACAACAGTCACTGAGGGTGCAGAGCGCTGGGGGGGGCGCTCTGAGAGGCAAATAAAAACCTTATTAGAGGCAAAAAATACCTCACATATAGCCCACAGAGGCTATATGGAGATATTTAACCCCTGCCTAACTTCAAAAATAGCGGGAGACGAGCCCGCCGTAAAAGGGGCGGGGCCTATCTCCTCAGCACACAGCGCCATTTTCTCTCACAGAAAAGCTGGAGAGAAGGCTCCCAGGCTCTCCCCTGCACTGCACTACAGAAACAGGGTTAAAACAGAGAGGGGGGGCACTGATTTTGGCGATATTGTATATATATAAAAGATGCTATAAGGGAGAAACACTTATATAAGGTTGTCCCTATATAATTATAGCGTTTTTGGTGTGTGCTGGCAGACTCTCCCTCTGTCTCCCCAAAGGGCTAGTGGGTCCTGTCCTCTGTCAGAGCATTCCCGGTGTGTGTGCTGTGTGTCGGCACGTGTGTGTCGACATGTATGAGGACGATGTTGGTGAGGAGGCGGAGAAATTGCCTGTAATGGTGATGTCACTCTCTAGGGAGTCGACACCGGAATGGATGGCTTATTTAGAGAATTACGTGAGAATGTCAACACGCTGCAAGGTCGGTTGACGACATGAGACGGCCGACAATCTATTAGGACCGGTCCAGGCGTCTCAGAAACACCGTCAGGGGTTTTAAAAACGCCCATTTACCTCAGTCGGTCGACACAGACACGGACACTGAATACAGTGTCGACGGTGAATAAACAAACGTATTTCTCATTAGGGCCACACGTTAAGGGCAATGAAGGAGGTGTTACGTGTTTCTGATACTACAAGTACCACAAGAAAGGGTATTATGTGGGAGTGGAAAAAACTACCTGTAGTTTTTCCTGAATCAGATAAAATAAAATGAAGTGTGTGATGATGCGTAGGGTTACCCCGATAGCAAATATTGGCGTTATACCCTTTCCCGCCAGAAATTAGGGTACGTTGGGAAACACCCCTTAGGGTGATAAGGCGCTCACACGCTTATCAAGTGGCGTTACCGTCTCCAGATACGGCCGCCCTCAAGGAGCCAGCTGATAGGAAGCTGGAAAAATATCCTAAAAAGTATATACACACATACGGTGGTTATACTGCGACCAGCGATCGCCATCAGCCTGGAGATGCAGTGCTGGGTTGGCTTGGTCGGATTCCCTGACTGAAAATATTTTATTCATGTAGAGCATTTAATAGGATGCATTCTATATATATGTATGTGAGATGCACAGAGGGATATTTGCTCTCTGGCATCAAGATAAGTGCGTTGTCCATATCTCCCAGAAGATGTCAGGGACACGACAGTGGTCAGGTGATACAGATCCCATACGGCAGATGGAAGTATTGCTGTATAAAGGGAAGGAGTTATTTGGGGGTCGGTCCATCGGACCTGGGGACCACAGCAACAGCTGGGAAATCCAACCTTTTTTACCCCAAGTTACATCTCAGCTAAAAAAGACACCGTCTTTTCAGCCTCAATCTTTCCTTTCCCATGAGGGCATGCAGGCAAAAGGCCAGTCATATCTGCCCAGACATAGAGGTAAGGGAAGTAGACTGCAGCAGGCAGCCCTTTCCCAGGAAAAGAAGCCCTCCACCGCGTCTGCCAAGTCCTCAGCATGACGCTGGGGCCGTGCAAGCGGACTCAAGGTGGGGGGGTAGTCTCAAGAGTCTCAGGGCGCAGTGGGATCACTCGCAAGTTGACCCCTAGATCGTACGAGTATTATCCCAGGGGTAAAGATTGGAGAGTCGAGACATCTTCTCCTCGCAGGTTCCTGAAGTCTGCTTTACCAACGGCTCCCTCCGACAGGGAGGCAGCATTGGAAACAATTCACAAGCTGTATATCCAGCAGGTGATAATCAAAGTACCCCTCCTACGACAAGGAAAAGGGTATTATTTTTCCACACTATATTGTGGTACTGAAGCCAGACGGCTTGGTGACACATAGTCTAAATCTAAAATGTTTTGAACACTTACATAAAAGGTTCAAATCGAGATAAAGTCACTCAGAGCAGTGATAGCGAACCGGAAAAAAGGGGACTATATGGTGTCCCTGGACATCAAGGATTACCTCCATGTCCAAATTTTGTCCTTCTCATCAAGGGTACCTCTGGTTCGTGGTACAGAACTGTCAATATCAGTTTCAGACGATGCCGTTTGAATTATCCACGGCACCCCGGGCCTTTTTACCAAGGTAATGGCCGAAAAGATGTTTCTTCAAAGAAAAAAGGCATCTAAATTATCCCTTACTTGCACGACCTAAAAAGGGCAAGTTCCAGAGAACAGTTGGAGGTCGGAAGAGCACTATCTAAAGTAGTTCTTCGACGGCACGACTGGATTCTAAATATTCCAAGAATCGCAGCTGTTTTCCGACGATACGTCTGCTGTTCCTAGGGATGATTCTGGACACGGTTCAGAAAAAGGTTTTTCTTCCCGAGGAAAAAGCCAAGGAGTTATCCGACCTGTCAGGAACCTCCTAAAACCAGGAAAGGTGTCTGTACATCAATGCACAAGAGTCCTGGGAAAAATGGTGGCTTTTTACGAAGCAATTCCATTCGGCAGATTCCATGCAAGAATTTTCCAAAGGGATCTGTTGGACAAATGGTCAGGGTCGCATCCTCAGATGCACCTGCGAATAACCCTGTCGCCAAGGACAAGGGTATATCTTCTGTGGTGGTTGCAAAAGGCTCATCTATTGGAGGGCCGCAGATTCGGCATACAGGATTTGATCCTGGTGACCTCGGACGCCAGCCTGAGAGGTTGGGGAGCAGTCACACAAGGAAGAAACTTCCAGGGGGTATGGACGAACCTGGAAAAGTCTCTTCACATAAACATTCTGGTACTAAGAGCAATCTAAAATGCTCTAAGCCAGGCGGAACCACTCCTGCAAGGAAAACCGGTGTTGATTCAGTCGGACAACATCACGGCGGTCGCCCATGTAAACAGACAGGGCGGCACAAGAAGCAGGAGTGCAATGGCAGAAGCTGCCAAGATTCTTCGCTGGGCGGAGAATCACGTAATAGCACTGTCAGCAGTGTTCTTCCCGGGCGTGGACAACTGGGAAGCAGACTTCCTCAGCAGACACGATATTCACCCGGGAGAGGGGGGTCTTCATCCAGAAGTCTTCCACATGCTAATAAACTGTTGGGAAAGACCAATGGTAGACATGATGGCGTCTCGCCTCAACAAGAAACTGGACAAGTATTGCGCCAGGTCAAGAGATCCACAGGCAATAGCTGTGGACGCACTGGTAACACCTTGGGTGTACAAATCAGTATATGTGTTTCCTCCTCTGCCTCTCATACCAAAGGTATTGAAGATTATACGGTGAGGAGGAGTAAGAACAATACTAGTGGCTCCGGATTGGCCAAGAAGGACTTGGTACCCGGAACTTCAAGAGTTGGTCACGGACGACCCGTGCCCTCTACTTCTGAGAAGGGACCTGCTACAACAGGGTCCCTGTCTCTTTCAAGACTTACCGCGGCTGCGTTTGACGGCATGGCGGTTGAACGCCAGATCCTAAAAGGGAAAGGCATTCCAGAAGAAGTCATTCCTACCTTGATTAAGGCAAGGAAGGTAGTCACCGCGAAACATTATCACCGCATTTGGCGAAAATATGTCGCGTGGTGCGAGGATCGGAGTGTTCCGACGGAGGAATTTCAACTGGGTCGTTTCCTACATTTCCTACAATCAGGATTGTCTATGGGTCTCAAATTGAGATCTATTAAGGTTCAAATTTCGGCCCTGTCAATATTCTTCCAAAAAGAATTGGCCTCAGTTCCTGAGGTACAGACTTTTGTTAAAGGAGTACTGCATATACAGCCTCCTGTGGTGCCTCCGGTGGCACCGTGGGATCTAAATGTAGTTTTAGATTTCCTCAAATCCCATTGGTTTGAACCATTGAAAAAGGTGGATTTTAAATATCTCACATGGAAAGTGACTATGTTACTGGCCCTGGCTTCCGCCAGGAGAGTATCTAAATTGGCGGCTTTATCTTATAAAAGCCCTTATCTAATCTTCCATTCGGATAGGGCAGAACTGAGGACTCGTCCGCATTTTCTCCCTAAGGTGGTATCAGCGTTTCACCTGAACCAACCTATTGTGGTGCCTGCGGCCACTGGCGACTTGGAGGACTCCAAGTTGTTGGACGTTGTCAGAGCCTTAAAAATATACATTTCAAGGACGGCTGAAGTCAGAAAATCTGACTCGCTGTTGATACTATATGCACCCAACAAGTTGGGTGCCCCTGCTTCTAAGCAGACGATTGCTCGTTGGATTTGTAACACAATTCAACTTGCTCATTCTGTGGCAGGCCTGCCACAGCCTAAATCTGTTAAGGCCCATTCCACAAGGAAGGTGGGCTCATCTTGGGCGGCTGCCCGAGGGGTCTCGGCATTACAATTCTGTCGAGCAGCTACGTGGTCGGGGGAAAACACGTTTGTAAAATTCTACAAATTTGATACCCTGGCAAAAGAGGACTTGGAATTCTCTCATTCGGTGCTGCAGAGTCATCCGCACTCTCCCGCCCGTTTGGGAGCTTTGGTATAATCCCCATGGTCCTTTCAGGAACCCCAGCATCCACTTAGGACGATAGAGAAAATAAGAATTTACTTACCGATAATTCTATTTCTCGGAGTCCGTAGTGGATGCTGGGCGCCCATCCCAAGTGCGGATTATCTGCAATACTGTACATAGTTATTGTTAACAAATTCGGGTTATATTGTTAAGGAGCCATCTTTAAGAGGCTCTTTCTGTTATCATACTGTTAACTGGGTTTAGATCACAAGTTGTACGGTGTGATTGGTGTGGCTGGTATGAGTCTTACCCGGGATTCAAATTGCCTCCCTTATTGTGTACGCTCGTCCGGGCACAGTACCTAACTGGAGTCTGGAGGAGGGTCATGGGGGGAGGAGCCAGTGCACACCACCTGATCTGGTAAAAGCTTTACTTTTTTGTGCCCTGTCTCCTGCGGAGCCGCTATTCCCCATGGTCCTTTCAGGAACCCCAGCATCCACTACGGACTCCGAGAAATAGAATTATCGGTAAGTAAATTCTTATTTTTTAGTTTCACAGATGTCTTCATAGGGTGGCCCGGACGGTCACATGATGCAAGGGTTCTCGCCAACTCCGATCTTTACAGTATTGCTGAGGACAAGCTTGGTGGATGGCTTTTCCCTCGAGAGGTAAGATTATTTACTACTTAAACTAATGTTCGCCCATAAACCAATAGTCAAGTTTTACCCCTGTAATAATATTAATGTTTTATTAACAGAAATCGGTGATCGTACATGGTGTGGACATCCCGGTCCATCTCATTGGTGATGCAGCATACCCATTACAGCGCTGGCTAATGAAGGGCTACACCCAGCATGTTCACTTATCCCCCGAACAGACATCATATACCCATGCCCTAAGTTCGGCCCGTATGGCAGTGGAGAATGCGTTTGGGCGTTTAAAAGGACGCTGGCGCTGCCTCATGAAGAGGAATGATGTGGACTTGAAAATAATGCCAGATATAGTAGCGGCCTGCTGCATTCTCCATAACATATGTGAGATACAAAAGGAAAACTTTCTCCCTGAGTGGAATGTACATGATCGTGGGGCGGGGGTCACTGTACATGATGCACCAGGCTTGGTGGGGGGGCATGACGCTGCCAGCGAGTGCATAAGGGCCACCATTGCAGCTAATCTTCAAACAATGTTGCAGTAGAGAAAACAGACAAGTTTTTGTGTGCAAACAATTTTTGTTTATTTCGTTTTTTCAGTTATAAAAATTTGGTTCAAAAGTTGTTATTATGGCCCTCATTCCGAGTTGATCGCTCGCAAGGCGATTTTAGCAGAGTTACACACGCTAAGCCGCCGCCTACTGGGAGTGAATCTTAGCTTCTTAAAATTGCGACCGATGTATTCGCAATATTGCGATTACAAACTACTTAGCAGTTTCAGAGTAGCTTCAGACTTACTCGGCATCTGCGATCAGTTCAGTGCTTGTCGTTCCTGGTTTGACGTCATAAACACACCCAGCGTTCGCCCAGACACTCCTCCGTTTCTCCGGCCACTCCTGCGTTTTTTCCGGAAACGGTAGCGTTTTTAACCACACGCCCATGAAACGCCGTGTTTCCGCCCAGTAACACCCATTTCCTGTCAATCACATTACGATCGCCGGAGCGAAGAAAAAGCCGTGAGTAAAAATACTATCTTCATTGTTAAATTACTTGGCGCAGTCGCAGTGCGAATAATGCGCATGCGTACTAAGCGGAATTTCACTGCGATGCAATGAAATATACCGAGCGAACGACTCGGAATGAGGGCCTATATTTTTCCTTTTAAACAGTTGGCACACATTTTCTGAGGTAACAATATAAAATATTTAAGTGCAAACATGTCACTGTAAAATTCCACATAACGCAAGGGGTCTTCAACATGTGTCCCTCCAGCTGTTGTGGAACAACATGTACCAGCATGTGTTGCTATGTGTTTCCACAACAGCTAGAGGGCCACATGGTGAAGACACCTGCCCTGAGGTAAAAGAGTAAAGTGCAAACAGGGCACTCTGTATAAAAAAAACCCTAATGTTTGGTTTGGCAGATATCGGGTCACCCCCAATATTTGGATCGCACTGCCGCACATTTTCTGAGGTAACATTATAAAATATTTAAGTGCAAACATGTAAAATTCCACATAACGCAAGGGGTCTTCAACATGTGTCCCTCCAGCTGTTGTGGAACAACATGTACCAGCATGTGTTGCTATGTGTTTCCACAACAGCTAGAGGGCCACATGGTGAAGACACCTGCCCTGAGGTAAAAGAGTAAAGTGCAAACAGGGCACTCTGTATAAAAAAAACCCTAATGTTTGGTTTGGCAGATATCGGGTCACCCCCAATATTTGGATCGCACTGCCGCACATTTTCTGAGGTAACAATATAAAAAGGTAGCCCAAATATCTGGATCCCACTGCCCATTTTCTGAGGTAACACTATAAAACTTTAAAGTGCCAACAGGGCACTCTGTAAAATCAAAATAATGTTTGCATTTGTAGGTATCAGGGTTGAGGATACAGTGCAAACATAACCTTAAAACACAAACATTGTTTTATAACCCGCTGCTCTAGGGCAGTTGTCTATATACCCGAAATTCTGAGGACTGCGGGATTTGTGTTGGGGGATTTGAGGGAGGCTCATAGTTGTATGGACCATATGGGTGCTGTGGGTAGGCTGTGTCTTGCTGTTGTGTTTGTGTGGTATTCCCTATGGTACGTGCAAACGTGCGTTCAAAAAATGTCATCTGCCTATCATGCATGGTCATTAACTGACTCATAAAAGTTTGATGCATTTCTTTTTCTGACGCAAGGAATCTCTCAAGCCGTGCATCTTCCTGGGCATTGAGCTCACTATCTGCCTCACGCAGGTGATCCAAGATAATGGACTTCATTGCTTTGACCGTTTGTTCTGTTTTGTTCAGTTTCTTTTTCCGCTGTGGAACGTTGTAGACTGTGAAGGAGATGAAACAGAATGTAAGCAACAATTTAAAAATAGCAGTGGTAGCATATACGTGTTTGTGGCCTTCTCCCACCTGCACACTAGCTATACTCTGCAACATTACCATGATTCTATTAAAAAATAGCAGTGGTAGCATATACGTGTTTGTGGCCTTCTCCCACCTGCACACTAGCTATACTCTGCAACATTACCATGCCTTTACATATAGGGACTGCTGCAACTGTATTTGTAATGGTAATACTTACTATTTGAGCGCAAAGTCGTGGTCTTGGGGGGTTGCGACGTCTCCGCCTGAGACTGTGGTACGTCCTCA
Organism: Pseudophryne corroboree; assembly: GCF_028390025.1. Taxonomy (NCBI): domain Eukaryota; kingdom Metazoa; phylum Chordata; class Amphibia; order Anura; family Myobatrachidae; genus Pseudophryne; species Pseudophryne corroboree. Next base: position 91,980,671 of record NC_086444.1, on the reverse strand, counting down.
ATAGTGGCACTGATGGAATCATCATTGACGGTCGAGTCTTCAAAACTGCTGTCCGATATAAGCAGCGGGGATGATGGGCTGCATTGTGAGCTGGGAAGGCTGTGCTGTGTTTCGTCACAGTCCTCGTCGACTGACATCTGGCGACTGGCAGAGCTGGATGACGATAGTGCTATGGGATTTGTTATCGCAGTTTTGCCGAAGACACTATAGCATAGGTCATAATATGGCCATTCCATACGCCCAGCACCAGTTTTCTTGCGGTTATGGTCGTGTACTTTGGTGAATTGTCTGCGTAGTGCCTTCAATTTGTTAACGACTTGTTGCTGGGTTTTTTGGATGCCCCTTTCTGCCAGCATAAGGGATATGTTCTTGTAGACGATAGCATCCTTAACTGTTCCAGTCACCTGCCTTCTTATTTCTTCCTCTCCCCGAATATTAAGCAGCTCCTTGATCTCTGTATCTGACCAGATATGGCTAGCCATGTTGCTGTGCTGGAGCTTCTGCTGCTGTATATTGTCTGTTTGTTTGGAAGCTGCTGCAATAAAAAGATCTGTATGTACCCAGCGCGACTTCAGAGTGTTTTGTTTGCTGCCTCAATGCCTGCATGTGCCCAGCGTGTCTCCCAGGGATGACATCATCTTCCAGTGCCCCAGAAGCACCAATCAGCGTCTCAGAGCGTTACTCGGGTCTGAAAACACGTGTAATGACCGTTTCCACTGCACCGCTATCCGTGTCATTACCGTGTTCTACCCAGGTAAATAGCCGGGTTGGATTCCCGGGTCACTCAACCCGTGTTGACCCGTTTCCACCTACTAAAAATCCGTGTTGATGCGCGCCCCCGTGCAAAAACACGGGTAAAAACAGCTAGTGGAAAAGGGGTATTACTCTGCCCCGGCTGGTCATGGGTTCAGGCACGGATACCAGAGGGTGCCCTGAATAATCAGGTTTTTAATTACAGGTGCATTGTGGGTGTGGACTACAGGTGTCGGTGCAGCGCATAAAGAATTGGGCGCCAGGCCATCTCAGAAAAACAGCATAAAGTTTATTTTAACATCAAACAGGGATATTTCAGGGATAACTTGTGAACACTCCTCCAGCACAAAGCATAACAGTTACAGTGGATCCCATATCAGGGCACCTCCTCCAGCGCATCGCTTAGTCGCAGCGGCATAAACAGGGCGGACAGCATTACGTACCAGGGCATTCTGTGACCAGTAGTGCTACACATCAGGTTGCCGTCTCTCTCTCTCTCTCTCTTACTTAGCGAGGATTCTTTTTCATGGGGGGCTTCTAATCACGCCGCGTGGCTTTCCGACCACTTCACCCAGATACCTCTCGAGATTCATTTCCATGGGGGCTTTTAATCACGCCGCGTGGCTTACGACCACTTCACCCAGATACCTCTCGAGACTCACACCTTTAGCACACTTTTCTCCTGGCATCACCCTTTCACTGGATTCTGAGTACTGCTGCTCTCACACTGCGATGTCTCCCTCTGTCAAGTGCCTTGCTGTGGCTGGCATCACTCCCCACCAAAACATGTGGGGAGCCCTCACTGGGACTACATCTTTCTAGCTAATCCACCACACTTCTGCTAGCTAATACACGTGCTTCTCCTCACTGTCTGTCTGTTCTCTGCTGTAGTTGAGTCCTCTCTCACTGCAGGACGACCTTTTTTATAACCTTGCATTCCCAGGGACACATTCCATCTGGGATCTTCCGCTCTGAGTTTCCCGCTCTCAGTTTCCCGCTCTGAGTCTGCAAATGGGTGAGTCATGCCCTTTGCATTTTGCAGACTGATCTGTATTGCTGTGAGCTGAGCTGCTAACTCCTTCTGTGCTGCAAGCTGTAGGCTGCTGGCTCTGTTCTATATTACACAGCCATGCTGGCACCTGTAGTGCCACAGTTGATTTGTGCTTGCAGTTCCAGGGTATTACATATGTCGTCTGCATTTTAGGAGAATTAAAAGGAAACTTGTAGTTCAGGAGTTTTCAACATGTGGCCCTCCTGTGGAACTAACATCCCAGCATGCACTGCAACAGTTTGCTATTAGGGGCAGGGAAGTTGAGACAGCTACGGGGCCTGGGTACTGGAGGAGGCATGGCCAAATATGGGAGGCATGGTCATGTCCCCTCCATATAAAAAAATAAAATAAAATAGTGTGCAGTACAAAAGGGGCAAGTTATCCCCCTCTGCAGCTGGCCGAGCAGTCCGGCTGGACCCCTCCAACAGACCCGGTCGAGAGTAATTAGTTGCTCCCTACCACACCTCTGGGTGCCTTGATTAGGGCATTATTAACTGTGGCTGGGCATGCTGGGATGTGTAATTCAACAGTAGCTAAAGAACCGCATGTTGAATATCCCTCTTGCAGTAGGTAGAACAGTGATACTTCACTGTTTTGCCCGACACATTTTCAGGTGTATCTGCAAAGCCAATGATACGCCAACTGTGCGTCTGTATGCCGATAGTTACTCGTTGTACGCACATCAGTAGGTTCGCACCACTGCTGGTGGGTGTCTCAATGGGACGTCCACACCATTACCATAAAGACAAAAGTCGCAGCCGCTACTGCCATCTCTGAATGACGCCTTTTGCGTGGTTAATAAATGACCCCTAAAATGTTACAAAATGAACACTCTCTGGTATGACTAAAAATCACCTGTGCAGCCTGGACTTAGGTTCACGTGTACAGTTCTGTCTCCAGTTGATGTGGAATACAAAGATGGGCGGCTCGGTGGTACAGTGGTTCATCCCATCATCCACAAAAAATAAGTCTTGTATATAATAGAGATGAGCGGGTTCGGTTTCTCTGAATCCGAACCCGCCAGAACTTCATGTTTTTTTTCACGGGTCCGAGCGACTCGGATCTTCCCGCCTTGCTCGGTTAACCCGAGCGCGCCCGAACGTCATCATGACGCTGTCGGATTCTCGCGAGGCTCGGATTCTATCGCGAGACTCGGATTCTATATAAGGAGCCGCGCGTCGCCGCCATTTTCACACGTGCATTGAGATTGATAGGGAGAGGACGTGGCTGGCGTCCTCTCCGTTTAGACACTTGATTTACTAATTTTGGGGAGCATTAGGAGTACTCAGTAGTGTACAGTGCAGAGTTTTGCTGATAGTGACCAGTGACCACCACTTTTATTTATAATCCGTTCTCTGCCTGAAAAAAGCGATACACAGCACACAGTGACTCAGTCACATACATACCATATCTGTGTGCACTGCTCAGGCTCAGGCCAGTGTGCTGCATCATCTATATATATTATATATCTGTCTGACTGCTCAGCTCACACAGCTTATAATTGTGGGGGAGACTGGGGAGCACTACTGCAGTGCCAGTTATAGGTTATAGCAGGAGCCAGGAGTACATAATATTATATTAAAATTAAACAGTGCACACTTTTGCTGCAGGAGTGCCACTGCCAGTGTGACTAGTGACCAGTGACCTGACCACCAGTATATAATATTAGTAGTATACTATCTCTTTATCAACCAGTCTATATTAGCAGCAGACACAGTACAGTGCGGTAGTTCACGGCTGTGGCTACCTCTGTGTCGGCACTCGGCAGCCCGTCCATAATTGTATATACCAGTGACCTAACCGTGGTTTTTTTTTCTTTCTTTATACATACATACTAGTTACGAGTATACTATCTCTTTATCAACCAGTCTATATATTAGCAGCAGACACAGTACAGTGCGGTAGTTCACGGCTGTGGCTACCTCTGTGTCGGCACTCGGCAGCCCGTCCATAATTGTATATACCACCTAACCGTGGTTTTTTTTTCTTTCTTTATACATACATACTAGTTACGAGTATACTATCTCTTTATCAACCAGTCTATATATTAGCAGCAGACACAGTACAGTGCGGTAGTTCACGGCTGTGGCTACCTCTGTGTCGGCACTCGGCAGCCCGTCCATAATTGTATATACCACCTAACCGTGGTTTTTTTTTCTTTCTTTATACATACATACTAGTTACGAGTATACTATCTCTTTATCAACCAGTCTATATATTAGCAGCAGACACAGTACAGTGCGGTAGTTCACGGCTGTGGCTACCTCTGTGTCGGCACTCGGCAGCCCGTCCATAATTGTATATACCACCTAACCGTGGTTTTTTTTTTCTTTCTTTATACATACATACTAGTTACGAGTATACTATCTCTTTATCAACCAGTCTATATATTAGCAGCAGACACAGTACAGTGCGGTAGTTCACGGCTGTGGCTACCTCTGTGTCGGCACTCGGCAGCCCGTCCATAATTGTATATACCACCTAACCGTGGTTTTTTTTTCTTTCTTTATACATACATACTAGTTACGAGTATACTATCTCTTTATCAACCAGTCTATATATTAGCAGCAGACACAGTACAGTGCGGTAGTTCACGGCTGTGGCTACCTCTGTGTCGGCACTCGGCAGCCCGTCCATAATTGTATACTAGTATCCAATCCATCCATCTCCATTGTTTACCTGAGGTGCCTTTTTGTTGTGCCTATTAAAATATGGAGAACAAAAATGTTGAGGTTCCAAAATTAGGGAAAGATCAAGATCCACTTCCACCTCGTGCTGAAGCTGCTGCCACTAGTCATGGCCGAGACGATGAAATGCCAGCAACGTCGTCTGCCAAGGCCGATGCCCAATGGCATAGTACAGAGCATGTCAAAACCAAAACACCAAATATCAGTAAAAAAAGGACTCCAAAACCTAAAATAAAATTGTCGGAGGAGAAGCGTAAACTTGCCAATATGCCATTTACCACACGGAGTGGCAAGGAACGGCTGAGGCCCTGGCCTATGTTCATGGCTAGTGGTTCAGCTTCACATGAGGATGGAAGCACTCAGCCTCTCGCTAGAAAACTGAAAAGACTCAAGCTGGCAAAAGCACCGCAAAGAACTGTGCGTTCTTTGAAATCCCAAATCCACAAGGAGAGTCCAATTGTGTCGGTTGCGATGCCTGACCTTCCCAACACTGGACGTGAAGAGCATGCGCCTTCCACCATTTGCACGCCCCCTGCAAGTGCTGGAAGGAGCACCCGCAGTCCAGTTCCTGATAGTCAGATTGAAGATGTCAGTGTTGAAGTACACCAGGATGAGGAGGATATGGGTGTTGCTGGCGCTGGGGAGGAAATTGACCAGGAGGATTCTGATGGTGAGGTGGTTTGTTTAAGTCAGGCACCCGGGGAGACACCTGTTGTCCGTGGGAGGAATATGGCCGTTGACATGCCAGGTGAAAATACCAAAAAAATCAGCTCTTCGGTGTGGAGGTATTTCACCAGAAATGCGGACAACAGGTGTCAAGCCGTGTGTTCCCTTTGTCAAGCTGTAATAAGTAGGGGTAAGGACGTTAACCACCTCGGAACATCCTCCCTTATACGTCACCTGCAGCGCATTCATAATAAGTCAGTGACAAGTTCAAAAACTTTGGGTGACAGCGGAAGCAGTCCACTGACCAGTAAATCCCTTCCTCTTGTAACCAAGCTCACGCAAACCACCCCACCAACTCCCTCAGTGTCAATTTCCTCCTTCCCCAGGAATGCCAATAGTCCTGCAGGCCATGTCACTGGCAAGTCTGACGAGTCCTCTCCTGCCTGGGATTCCTCCGATGCATCCTTGCGTGTAACGCCTACTGCTGCTGGCGCTGCTGTTGTTGCCGCTGGGAGTCGATGGTCATCCCAGAGGGGAAGTCGTAAGCCCACTTGTACTACTTCCAGTAAGCAATTGACTGTTCAACAGTCCTTTGCGAGGAAGATGAAATATCACAGCAGTCATCCTACTGCAAAGCGGATAACTGAGTCCTTGACAACTATGTTGGTGTTAGACGTGCGTCCGGTATCCGCCGTTAGTTCACAGGGAACTAGACAATTTATTGAGGCAGTGTGCCCCCGTTACCAAATACCATCTAGGTTCCACTTCTCTAGGCAGGCGATACCGAGAATGTACACGGACGTCAGAAAAAGACTCACCAGTCTCCTAAAAAATGCAGTTGTACCCAATGTCCACTTAACCACGGACATGTGGACAAGTGGAGCAGGGCAGGGTCAGGACTATATGACTGTGACAGCCCACTGGGTAGATGTATGGACTCCCGCCGCAAGAACAGCAGCGGCGGCACCAGTAGCAGCATCTCGCAAACGCCAACTCTTTCCTAGGCAGGCTACGCTTTGTATCACCGCTTTCCAGAATACGCACACAGCTGAAAACCTCTTACGGCAACTGAGGAAGATCATCGCGGAATGGCTTACCCCAATTGGACTCTCCTGTGGATTTGTGGCATCGGACAACGCCAGCAATATTGTGTGTGCATTAAATATGGGCAAATTCCAGCACGTCCCATGTTTTGCACATACCTTGAATTTGGTGGTGCAGAATTTTTTAAAAAACGACAGGGGCGTGCAAGAGATGCTGTCGGTGGCCAGAAAAATTGCGGGACACTTTCGGCGTACAGGCACCACGTACAGAAGACTGGAGCACCACCAAAAACTACTGAACCTGCCCTGCCATCATCTGAAGCAAGAAGTGGTAACGAGGTGGAATTCAACCCTCTATATGCTTCAGAGGTTGGAGGAGCAGCAAAAGGCCATTCAAGCCTATACAATTGAGCACGATATAGGAGATGGAATGCACCTGTCTCAAGTGCAGTGGAGAATGATTTCAACGTTGTGCAAGGTTCTGATGCCCTTTGAACTTGCCACACGTGAAGTCAGTTCAGACACTGCCAGCCTGAGTCAGGTCATTCCCCTCATCAGGCTTTTGCAGAAGAAGCTGGAGGCATTGAAGAAGGAGCTAAAAGGGAGCGATTCCGCTAGGCATGTGGGACTTGTGGATGCAGCCCTTAATTCGCTTAACAAGGATTCACGGGTGGTCAATCTGTTGAAATCAGAGCACTACATTTTGGCCACCGTGCTCGATCCTAGATTTAAAGCCTACCTTGGATCTCTCTTTCCGGCAGACACAGGTCTGCTGGGGTTGAAAGACCTGCTGGTGACAAAATTGTCAAGTCAAGCGGAACGCGACCTGTCAACATCTCCTCCTTCACATTCTCCCGCAACTGGGGGTGCGAGGAAAAGGCTCAGAATTCCGAGCCCACCCGCTGGCGGTGATGCAGGGCAGTCTGGAGCGACTGCTGATGCTGACATCTGGTCCGGACTGAAGGACCTGACAACGATTACGGACATGTCGTCTACTGTCACTGCATATGATTCTCTCAACATTGATAGAATGGTGGAGGATTATATGAGTGACCGCATCCAAGTAGGCACGTCACACAGTCCGTACTTATACTGGCAGGAAAAAGAGGCAATTTGGAGGCCCTTGCACAAACTGGCTTTATTCTACCTAAGTTGCCCTCCCACAAGTGTGTACTCCGAAAGAGTGTTTAGTGCCGCCGCTCACCTTGTCAGCAATCGGCGTACGAGGTTACATCCAGAAAATGTGGAGAAGATGATGTTCATTAAAATGAATTATAATCAATTCCTCCGCGGAGACATTGACCAGCAGCAATTGCCTCCACAAAGTACACAGGGAGCTGAGATGGTGGATTCCAGTGGGGACGAATTGATAATCTGTGAGGAGGGGGATGTACACGGTGATATATCGGAGGGTGAAGATGAGGTGGACATCTTGCCTCTGTAGAGCCAGTTTGTGCAAGGAGAGATTAATTGCTTCTTTTTTGGGGGGGGGTCCAAACCAACCCGTCATATCAGTCACAGTCGTGTGGCAGACCCTGTCACTGAAATGATGGGTTGGTTAAAGTGTGCATGTCCTGTTTTGTTTATACAACATAAGGGTGGGTGGGAGGGCCCAAGGACAATTCCATCTTGCACCTCTTTTTTCTTTTCTTTTTCTTTGCATCATGTGCTGATTGGGGAGGGTTTTTTGGAAGGGACATCCTGCGTGACACTGCAGTGCCACTCCTAGATGGGCCCGGTGTTTGTGTCGGCCACTAGGGTCGCTAATCTTACTCACACAGTCAGCTACCTCATTGCGCCTCTTTTTTTCTTTGCGTCATGTGCTGTTTGGGGAGGGTTTTTTGGAAGGGACATCCTGCGTGACACTGCAGTGCCACTCCTAGATGGGCCCGGTGTTTGTGTCGGCCACTAGGGTCGCTAATCTTACTCACACAGCTACCTCATTGCGCCTCTTTTTTTCTTTGCGTCATGTGCTGTTTGGGGAGGGTTTTTTGGAAGGGACATCCTGCGTGACACTGCAGTGCCACTCCTAGATGGGCCCGGTGTTTGTGTCGGCCACTAGGGTCGCTAATCTTACTCACACAGCTACCTCATTGCGCCTCTTTTTTTCTTTGCGTCATGTGCTGTTTGGGGAGGGTTTTTTGGAAGGGACATCCTGCGTGACACTGCAGTGCCACTCCTAGATGGGCCCGGTGTTTGTGTCGGCCACTAGGGTCGCTAATCTTACTCACACAGTCAGCTACCTCATTGCGCCTCTTTTTTTCTTTGCGTCATGTGCTGTTTGGGGAGGGTTTTTTGGAAGGGCCATCCTGCGTGACACTGCAGTGCCACTCCTAGATGGGCCCGGTGTTTGTGTCGGCCACTAGGGTCGCTAATCTTACTCACACAGCTACCTCATTGCGCCTCTTTTTTTCTTTGCGTCATGTGCTGTTTGGGGAGGGTTTTTTGGAAGGGCCATCCTGCGTGACACTGCAGTGCCACTCCTAGATGGGCCCGGTGTTTGTGTCGGCCACTAGGGTCGCTAATCTTACTCACACAGCTACCTCATTGCGCCTCTTTTTTTCTTTGCGTCATGTGCTGTTTGGGGAGGGTTTTTTGGAAGGGACATCCTGCGTGACACTGCAGTGCCACTCCTAGATGGGCCCGGTGTTTGTGTCGGCCACTAGGGTCGCTTATCTTACTCACACAGCGACCTCGGTGCAAATTTTAGGACTAAAAATAATATTGTGAGGTGTGAGGTATTCAGAATAGACTGAAAATGAGTGTAAATTATGGTTTTTGAGGTTAATAATACTTTGGGATCAAAATGACCCCCAAATTCTATGATTTAAGCTGTTTTTTAGTGTTTTTGGTAAAAAACACCCGAATCCAAAACACACCCGAATCCGACAAAAATAATTCGGTGAGGTTTTGCCAAAACGCGTTCGAACCCAAAACACGGCCGCGGAACCGAACCCAAAACCAAAACACAAAACCCGAAAAATTTCAGGCGCTCATCTCTAGTATATAATAATGGAAAAAAAAAATAGAATTAGCAATTCAAATAATTGCACATATACACACAATATAATAAAAATACATTACAATCACAGCAGCAAGGTCCAGATAAAGAAAAAAAATCAATAAAAATCTATCTGCATATGATGATGGATTGCCGTATAGTGATTACCAAGCACTGTGTTTGATAATCGTCAATGTGGAAATCAATAGGGCATAGTCTGAGTGCTATTACTCAGTACTCATGTTCAATTTAATAAGCAGTGTCAAAGTCAGAAAAATATCTCTATGCACACTACCATATTTGCACCTCACACAGGTCCGTGCTGCGCATGCGTACGCTCTCCCGTACGTGCGCATACTCACAGTCGCGGGCACCCGCAGGCGCATGGTATGCGTATTTACGGTAGAGTTTATGCGATTGTAGCGTGCGACTCAATCGTAACATATTTTCAGTAATAATGTATTTTGTAGATCATGGTCCCTTTGATAGATTCTGAAAGTTTGGTTAATATAGAATGTTTATGAACAGAGGAATCCCTCTTTGTTTGATACGAAGGGTCAGACAGGAGTAATACAGTGGTGTTTAGTATCCATCGGAAGAATATTTAATTAGAAATATTCCGGTGTTGGTTTGAAGCAGATCAATCGCTCGTGCGAATAGTTATGGACATAAGAAGTTTATGAACATTTACTTTATTTGCACTTTATTACCCATGCGGCGGGAAACCCAGTTTCCCTCCCACCTGAGCAGTTGGAAATAGTCACAGCCCACCTGTATGAATCAACCTATGACCTTTTGTTATAATGCGAAGCCGAATTCCTATGTCCAATGAACAATGAGATTGTAGGGACCATTGAATTGTATTGTGTGTGGGGCATAAATAGGCAGGCCGACCGTATCCAGCTCACTCTCTTCAACGGTTCTCATTGCTGATAATCGGGAGCTGGATATCGAGGCGCATGCGATCGTTTCCCTTTGTGCGTAAGTTTTCTCCGTAATCATATTGTCTTACTGTGAGCCATCTCTCTCTCTCTCTATCTCTCTCTCTCTCTCTACTCTTTCTCTCATATTTTCCTTTAATTGTATTGAATTGTATTTCCTGTGTAGTTTATCTGGTTAGTTGGTTTATGTTATATTGTAGTGTATCATTTGTACTGTGATTCCTTTTGCAAGTATAATAGTTATAATACATATAATAGGTTTCGGACCCTAAGCCCAGGTATCTGTGTATTCTTTATAGTGTTAAGTATTCTCTGAGCGTCGGTGACGCTCAAGCAGCTTTGTAGTTAATCAGGTTACACCAGGTTGCACTTACACTCTGTCTCTACACTAAGGTATACTGTGTATCTCACTGTTAAAGGTATAGATATAAAGGTTTAACGTTGTAAGCGTCTGCACCGCTGGTGATCTCCTCGTGGTCCCGAGCGTACGCTACGCTATAGCGAATCATTACGTTAGTCGGCAGCCAATAGCGTGCCTGCCTGTGATCACTGGGCCGTAAGCGAACGTGACGCTTGAGCGTCTCGACTACGGTTGAGCGATCGCTACACAACTTGCGTACCCTTACGGTACTTCTTACGTAAATAGCGTACAGTGTTCTTAGACCTCTTAAAGTGTTTTATATACGATAAATATTTAGCTTTATCAATTGGCGGCTCGCCCGTCCTTCACATATCTGCACTAGGTAGATCAGCAGACATTATCCCTCAGCAAAGGGCGGGAGGTTGTATCCCTCGTAGTGCTGACAGGATAAGCGTCTGCTTCGCTTAAGTAAAGAGTGCTGAAGGAATCCGGGAACCGGAGGTAAGAACAAAACGCTAGTGTCTTTTAAAACTGTTTATTTTTCTGTCTTGCGTACACACGCACGCACACATATATATATCTGCATTTCTTTTTCTTTTTCATTTTCGTATATCACTCTCCTGTCTGCCAGTTTTTATAGTTGATAGAAGTGCTAAAAGAGAGTTGCCGTTATTTCATAGTTTAAGAGTAATATAGTTAAAAGATAGACAAACACACAGTTTCGCCTGGGAGATAAGGCGAAGTCAGTGTGTTTGTGTGGTAGATGATCAAGGATCATCTACATTGATAAAAGTATAAATTGTGTTACGGTGGATCTTTGCTTTGCGTATACGTGTCTCTAACAAAGACTTGCGTACGCAATCCAAAGGCCGACGCACGCAGCGTACGTTACGCAACGGAGCGTCCGGTTACGCCCACGTAGCTCAAGTCACGATAAGTTGATTTTTAACGCAAAGCGATAAATAACGCAAAGCGATAAATAACGCGAGGCGAGAAATAACGCAAGTCTATTTTTGGGTGTCCGAAATTTAGTTAACAGATCCTGCTCCTAATTGGTAACACACCTGATCTGAAGAAAAATTTCTGCGCAGAAATAGAAATAGAAACAAAAGTGTACATGTGATGAGTGAGTGTTTTTACAATTTTTAAAGGTTGAACCACAAGAAAAGTCGAGTACTCGTGAGGTACATGCGTGTAAGTGACGTGCACGGTGGCTAGGGAGGCATCTCTGGTTAAATATACAATTTTGAGCATTAGAGTATAGCAAGACCAGGAGGTCATACTGTAACAAGACCAGGAGGTCATACTGTAACAAGACCAGGAGGTCATAACAGACCAGGAGGTCCAGGTACAGCCGACAAGGAAGTCCGCTATACAGTTCACAGGCACAACACCGAGAAGGGTTGGTGCAACACCCATATAGGCCATATAAGCTCTGGCTGAAGGAATTCGCAGTCGTAAGTTTCGATTCCATTGGTCTTTCCGTACATAAACTTAGTTGTTTGTGTACTGAACGACTGGACCGCACGTAAGTGTGTGCAGTAGTTAGTAATCTGACCTAATACCATTAGAGTAAAGGGGTCACAAACGCTATCTGTACACTCTAACGTGATTTGTGTAATTTTTTTATTTTAAGGGAAGTTCGCTGCTCACTCAGGAACTATCCAACAACCAATAGTTACTGGAAAGAGTAAGTGTTCTTCGGATAACCCTCGCAGGTTCCAGTAAATAGAGGTTCAGGTCGCAGGGGCCCTAGGTCGAGTACGCCAGCACCATATCGGTGTGATCAGGTCGTATTGGTCGGCGTGGGCGAGTGAGTGGGGTACTCGGTAAACCGCCACCGTCAGCCTATTGTTGGCATTTGGTTTTTCGTAAGGGTTGGCTAAATAAAGCAACACTTTCGAACTATGGGGGCCACTTGTTCAGGTAGGGGGCGATCAACCTCGGTTCGGGTTGATTCAGTGGTCCGGCCAATTGGGTCGGCCAGGTATATAATGTGTGAGAAATATGGAAGTCACACAGAAACTTTATGTGATGAATGGGAGAGAATGACTGTACATGACGGGGAGAAATTCCCAAGAATAGGGAGCTTCAGCTCAGAAGTGTTACAAAATTTAAGGAGGAGGATATGTCTCATAAAATCAACAAAGAGACGAATCCAGCATTATGATTATTTACAGTTGTGGCAACAGGAAGGTGAGATACAGAGAGGTTTGGCTCAGGCGGCGGGATCTGGCTCTAACAGAAAACTGATTGCCACGGCCCCACCGCCACCATACATATCAGGAGAGAAGTTGATTGCGGAGAAAGACGCACTAAGGTGTAACACAAAATCACTTAGTAACTGTGTAAATGTTAATGATAATGTTAACCCATTAACCCATGCAAGTATTAACCCGTGCAAGTTGTACCCTGTTTTGAACTTTCCTCAGGAGTGTGATCAAGAGGACGAATCGGCAACGATTTCAGCGCTCTCTCTAGCAGCCACCATAGCAGAGACCACAGTAGGCACAGCTCCACCCACGAGATTAGTAAAGGCCCCTAGCGGAGGGATAGGTGAGGTCGTATCAACTGGTAAGTACGGCACCATGCATTATGCTGAGACTATTTCACCACAGCCTGTAGAATCTACACAGAATGAGGTTGTTAGAATTACACCTGTCAGAGTAATAGCAGTGCCAAATGGGAAAACAGACGCATCAGGAGCCACTCCCATTAGGAACATTGCCATGTACACTCCATTTTCCCGAATGGAATTAAGGACCATAGTGTCTGAATTTCCTGACCCTAGAAAAGACTTAGTTGCCAGTCAAAAATACATCAGAGACTTAGGTAACACTACAGAGCCCAACAATAAAGACTGGCAGATATTGCTGAGAGCATGTTTACCCTCAAATGTCGACGCAACTCAATTTTTAGCTGATTGCGGACTAGATCATGATGTACCTCTTACAGATGTGTACAACCAAGATAATGTGAAAAGAATAAACTTGCAGTTAAAAGAGTATTTCCCAGCGGTAGCTAAATGGAATAAGATATTCTCCATTAAACAGAAGGAGTCAGAGACAGCTGCAGAGTATTTTCACAGAGCATTATTAGAAATGGCAAAATACACAGGCATAGAGGACATTAAAACAGACACAAACCATCGGGAAGTAGCAGTATCGGTACTGATGGATGGTTTAAAAGAGTAATTGAAGACTAGGGTACAGACCACGCAACCATGTTGGCGAGGTCTGTCTGTGGCTACTTTGAGAGAGGCTGCTATTGATCACGACAGAAACATCACCAGACATAGGGAACAACAAGGTGACAAATTAATGTCAGTAAGTATACAGGCTCTGACCACAAGGCAGCCTTTGTTTGTATCACCAAATCCTGTGGGTAAGTCAAGTATGGTTACTTGTTATTCTTGTCACAAACAGGGACACATGGCACGAGATTGTAGAGTAAAGAATCCACGAAACTCATACCAACCCCCTAGACAACGACACGACACACGACATTGGGAGCAAGGTCCGCAGAAACGGAGTTATGAGCCACATACAGGGGAAACAAAAAGATATCCCCCAAACAGAGACTGGCATGCCTCTGGTAGTTCCCAACTATCTCCCTCACAAGTAGTTGCTGCCAGCGGGATTCAGGGAGGTCACCATACCCAATAGGGGTGTGGCCATACCTGTAATCTGCAGCCAGTAAAATTAATTGCCAATCTTGGAAGTGATCCCGAGATCGCAATTAATGTAGCTGGTAAAACTTTAAACTTTCTTGTAGACACAGGGGCGGCCAAGTCAGTGATAAATTCGACAGTGGGCATGAGAACCACTGGTAGGACAATTCCAGCCATGGGAGTAACAGGAGTAGTCCAGCACTACCCTGTTAGCAAACCAGCCGAGATTACAATAGGGCCTTTGCATACCAAGCATTCCTTTTTGCTGGCTGCATCGGCACCAACTAATCTCCTGGGAAGAGACTTACTGTGTAAAATGGGGTGCGTCATTTATTGTACTCCTGAAGGTGTATTCTTGGACATACCTGAGAAACACGCTCAGGAAGTGCGAGACATGTTAGACTCCCCATCAAAATTAATGTCACATACCATTATGACAAATAGGAATCCATCCCAAATAGAAGAGATGACATCTCAGATACCAGAGTCACTTTGGACAAAAGACGGACAAGACACTGGATTAATGGCAAACGTAGCTCCAGTAGTTGTACAAGTAAAAGATGGTAGGATAGCTCCAAAAATCCCACAGTACCCTCTGAAGCCAGAGGTGGAGTTAGGAGTTTACCCAGTAATAGAGCGCTTGCTACAACAGGGCATTCTGGTAAGAACGTCCAGCACTGCTAATAGTCCCATCTTCCCTGTGAAAAAGAGTGGGGGGAGGGGTTACAGACTAGTGCAGGATCTAAGGGGGATTAACAAAATAGTTGAGAGTCAGTTCCCCGTAGTGCCAAATCCAGCTGTCATCCTAATGCAAATCCCTCCCACTGCCAAATTTTTCACTGTTATTGACCTCTGCTCCGCTTTCTTTTCGGTACCTCTGCACCCTGACAGCCAATATTTGTTTGCATCTACATACAGAGGAGTCCAATACACGTGGACTCGATTACCCCAAGGTTTCATAGATAGTCCAAGTATATTTTCTCAGGCTTTGCATGATTGTTTACAGTCTTTCCAACCAGACAGTGGATCAGTATTGATACAGTATGTGGACGATGTATTACTGTGTTCAGATTCACTGGAAGCATCTCTGAAGGATACGAAACAGCTCCTGTTTCATCTTTCAGACACAGGACACAAGGTGTCCAAAGACAAGTTACAATTATGCCAAACTAAGGTAAAATATTTGGGACACTGTCTAACACAAGGACTGAGACACCTGACCGCTGATAGAATCCAAGCAATTAGAGACATGACTCTGCCACAAACCCAGCAACAGATCAGAACGTTTTTAGGAATGTGTGGGTATTGCCGTAATTGGATCCCAGGGTTTTCCATTTTGGCGTTACCTTTGCAGGAAATGGTCTCCTCAAACAAACCTGATAGGATTTCGCATACAGACGAGTCCGAAACAGCATTTGAGAGACTCAAACAGTGCCTAACGCAGGCACCAGCACTAGGTATGCCAGACTATGGGAAACCCTTTGAACTATACGGAACAGAAAGTGCTGGTTGCGCGGCAGGTGTACTAACCCAAAAACACGGTGATGCCAGTAGGCCAGTTGCATACTACAGCGCTCAGCTAGACACGGTAGCGCGATCCCTCCCCACATGCTTGCGAAGCGTTGCTGCGATAGCATTGCTAGTGACAAAAAGCGAAGATGTCGTGCTAGGCCACAACCTCACAATCCATACGCCACATGCAGTATCAGCCTTATTGAATTCTGCCCAAACCAGACACGTCTCATCAGCGAGATTTACAAGATGGGAATTGGCACTAATGGCCCCCGTAAACATCACCATAAGGAGATGCAGTGCATTAAATCCTGCAACGTATCTCCCAGGTGTGCCTGGTCAGGCACAAAGGGTGGAAGGTGAGAGTGATGGGGAAGGAGGATTTAATACAAAGGAAGATACACATGATTGTATGGAATATTTGACCCAAAATTTTACCGCAAGGCCTGACATCAGTGACAACCCACTGGAAGATGCAGAACTCACGTTCTACACGGACGGTAGTTGTCATAGACAGTCAGACTCGGGAGACTTGTGTACTGGATACGCAGTCGTAGATAACCAAGACACCATAGAAGCGGAACCGCTAGGCCCACCTCACTCAGCCCAGGTTGCTGAACTGGTCGCCCTAACCAGAGCATGTGAATTGGCTAAGGGTAAGTCAGCCAATATCTACACCGATTCTAGATACGCATTCGGGGTAGTCCATGATTTCGGAGCCCTATGGCGCCTCAGAAATTTCATGACGGCAGCTGGTACACCGGTAGCGCATGCAGCTCACATAAAAAGGCTTCTAACAGCGATACAGGAACCCGACAGAGTGGCTGTTATCAAATGTAAAGCACACACATATAGCCAAGACCCGGTATCACTTGGTAACAGCCGAGCAGACGAAGCTGCTAAGTTAGCAGCTGCTACCCCCATACAGACAGACACCACACAATTAATGGTATTTAATACCATTAACACACAGAAGTTGTGTGAAATGCAAAATTTGTGTTCCACACAGGAAAAGGCAGTCTGGAAGGCAAAGGGATGTGGCCAGGAGTCCTCAGGACTCTGGACGGATGGACATGGTAAACCAGTGGCCCCCAGAGCATATCTTCCATGTCTGGCTGAAGCAGCTCACGGGCTGACTCATCTAGGCAAGGAAGGAATGTGCAAATTGGTAAGAGCCTATTGGTGCGCCCCAGGATTCTCCTCTCATGCGAGTAAAAGAGCAATGTCATGCCTTACCTGTTTGAGAAGGAATATTGGAAAGGCAATACCTACAGAACCATCCCATATCCCACCTGCCGGCGGCCCTTTCCAGGTAATACAAATTGACTTTATACAATTACCCCCTTGTCGGAATTTGAAATATGTACTTGTTTGTATAGATGTTTTCTCAAATTGGGTCGAAGCATTTCCTGCAGCTACAAATACCGCTATGTTTACTGCTAAGAAAATTGTGCAGGAATTTGTATGTAGATATGGTATCCCTAGAATAATCGAAAGTGATAGGGGTACCCATTTTACAGGTGATGTCTTTCAAGGAATGTGTAAGTTGATGGGAATTGATAGCAAGCTGCACACTCCGTACCGTCCACAGGCGAGTGCAAAGGTCGAAAGAGTGAACAGCACTATTAAAAATAAATTGAGTAAAGTGATGGCAGAGACAGGATTGACATGGCCAGAAGCTTTACCCATTGTATTGTACAGTATCAGAACCACTCCCAGGTCCCCTCTTAATCTGTCCCCTTTTGAAATCTTGTTTGGTCGACAACCGCATGTCATGATTAACCCTCAGGATGATTTGAAATGTAACAATGAAGTAACTGTAAAGTACTTGATTAACATGAGTAAACAGTTAAGGAATCAAAATGATAATCTGAAGTTGGTGATTCCTGATCTACCTGATAGTAATTGTCATGACATTAAACCTGGGGATTATGTAATGATACGGAATTTTCTACGCTCAGGTTGCCTTATTGACAGATGGGAAGGACCATACCAGGTCTTATTGACTAGCACTACAGCACTGAAGGTTGCTGAGAGAGAGACTTGGGTCCATTCATCCCACTGCAAGAAGGTTGCTGATCCAGAGAAGTCCCGTGATAAGGAACAGACGGTAGAGGTTGTATCACTGGAGTGTCTGTTCCAGGAGGACTGAGGCGGCACCTGAGCCTTGAAGACCGAGAGCTGTTGTCGACTCCCCACTCCCTTTTATTGTTTTTCTCCATTTCCCATCCCCTCTCCCTCAAATTTCTTTTTCCTCCTTCTCATTCTTCTCCATTTCCTCCTATAAGATGGACTTGCCCCAAGAGACTGTGATCCGGATTTTCCTGTTGACCATGATGTTGACCAGAGCAGTCTGTTCCGGCGAGAGTACCATGGAGGTCGATAGAGGTTCTGGAATGGGTTCTGATGATAAAGATGGAGGCGTAGTTTTCCAAGATCAACCTAACCAACAAGCAAAGGCGAGTATCAGAAAACGATCCGATAGCATTGACCATAGAAGAAATTGTGACGGATTGTTAGCTGAAGAAAACTGTATCTGTAGGCTCTGTAACAATGTCATTGAAGATGGGTGCATTAAGAAATGCCAATCCAGTTTTAATATCCATATGGACCGGCATCCATTGAGTGACTATCACTCCTTAGTGGGTAATGTGTTAAACAAAACAGATTGTTGGGTATGCTCTCAAGTACCTCAAGGTCATAGCAAATCAGGGCTAGTGCCATTTCCTTTAACGATAGGGGAGGTACTTGAGTTAAATGGTGGGAGACCGGTGGACAGGAGGTTTAATATATCCAGCCCTCCTAGTTTGAAGCTCCACCAATACCATGTGGATAGGTCCCTATTATGTTTCAACATCTCCAATCCCAGAAAGCCGGGAAATTGGGAAGTGTCATGGAGTAACCACACCATGACCTTTTCGCATAGAGCAGATAGAATGCCTACAGATACAGAGCTTGTACGCCACATAGCCAGTAGAGGAAAATCTTTCCGGTATAGGTACACCTTAGGAAATAGGATTACGAGAGTTGGAGAAGTATCACCAGGATACTGTGCACATATCGTACAACCTGATACGTGTATTAAGCAGATGGAAGAATTAGGGTTAGGAGATTTCACCTGGAAGGTGTGTAATATGGTTATGTCCTTCTCCGTCCCATATGTTCTCCCCGATGATGCATATTTCATATGCGGGAGAAAGGCGTACAAGTGGCTTGCCCCAAACTCTGAAGGATTGTGTTATATTGGAAAAGTATTGCCTGAAGTAATGACTGTAACACATGACAAAATGAAAGACATACATCGTGGTGCCCAAGCTCCTTATACTCACACCCACTACGAGCACGTTGTTAAAAGGCACCTGATAGAGAAGACAGAGCATCCGGCCTCTGATCTGATAAGTGAATCCACCGGGATTCAATTCTTAATCGCGTTAGATTTCACCCGCACCGCTAGAGGAGTGCTAAATTATAAATACATATCGGCGCTCGCAAATTTGTTAGATAATATCACTGAAATGTATGATGACACGTTTAGATATACGGGAAGGGAACTTCAAGCTTATAAAACAGAACTGGTGCAGCATAGAATGGTTCTTAATTACCTCACAGCAGTGACAGCCGGATATTGTGTTACATTAGCAACACAGTACGGCGTGAAGTGTTGCACGTATATCACGAATAGCACCGAGGATCCGGTCGAGGTCATAGACCAAAAGATGGACGATATTCTCCAATTGAAGTGGGAATTTCGCCGAAAACACAATCTCACTCTTGCTGCTGTAGGTAATGAGCTGACTGGTTGGGTGTCATGGTTGAACCCGCGAAATTGGTTCTCCGGTTTGGGAGACTGGGCTCAAGGAGTCATAATGGATGTTGGGAAGTTTCTCCTATGTATCTTAGGTGTTATCATAACGATCGGTTTGATATTTAGATGCGGTCAGGCTTTAATGAGGTGCAATCGTCGTACTAAGGAAATGAGTTTGAGGAGTGAGGAAACTGTAATTAACCTGGATTTGATTTATGACCCAATGATAGAAACAATGATGTGATGAAAATGCGATTTCTACGGTCCGTTTCTTTCACCTGTTTTTCTGGTTTTTCTCCAAGATAAAAAGACCCCCTTGGACGAGGAAGTCGACGAGACGCTATACAGACAACAGATAGACCAAAGAAGAAGTTTTGACCACTTGAGATATGGACACTTGATGAACTTTGCCATGGATCCCCAGTTTCCCTAGAATTCTTAAACTTACGCTAGCCCAACATTTTTTGTAAATCTAATGGCATTGACAAAGCTTTTTGCTCACACCTAATGGGCAACACAGCGCAAAGAAGACGACTTTCAACTGATACCGAACAAAACTTCAACCGACAGATGTACATTAACCTGACATAGAATACCACCGCATTTACCGTAATTATGTCTTTTCTTCATTTCTACAACCCTCAGGTAATGACACACATAGTATAGGGAATACAGGCACAGATATCAGCAATCACATATTCCCCCATTCATGTATCATCAACTAAAATGTGCTCCCCATTTTGTTCAAAATCCGAAAAGAGCTCGGTAAAGTTTGACAGCCCATCCACAGACCCGTACCACGGGATAAGAAGGAATTCAAATGTATACTTCGCAATACCTCGAAGCTTGATTTACAACACGTACGGCACGATGATACATGACCCCCCAAACACGGATTCATACACACATGCTTCTGCTATCTCACTAGGTCATACCCTCTTCCCACCTACTCCTCTCTCCTCCCTTACCCAACCATGGAAATGAATTAACCCCTAACATATATTTTTCTCCTTTTGAAATGTTTTCAGGAAGTGGCAGTTATTATTGACTGCCAAAGGGTGGACTGTCAAAGTCAGAAAAATATCTCTATGCACACTACCATATTTGCACCTCACACAGGTCCGTGCTGCGCATGCGTACGCTCTCCCGTACGTGCGCATACTCACAGTCGCGGGCACCCGCAGGCGCATGGTATGCGTATTTACGGTAGAGTTTATGCGATTGTAGCGTGCGACTCAATCGTAACATATTTTCAGTAATAATGTATTTTGTAGATCATGGTCCCTTTGATAGATTCTGAAAGTTTGGTTAATATAGAATGTTTATGAACAGAGGAATCCCTCTTTGTTTGATACGAAGGGTCAGACAGGAGTAATACAGTGGTGTTTAGTATCCATCGGAAGAATATTTAATTAGAAATATTCCGGTGTTGGTTTGAAGCAGATCAATCGCTCGTGCGAATAGTTATGGACATAAGAAGTTTATGAACATTTACTTTATTTGCACTTTATTACCCATGCGGCGGGAAACCCAGTTTCCCTCCCACCTGAGCAGTTGGAAATAGTCACAGCCCACCTGTATGAATCAACCTATGACCTTTTGTTATAATGCGAAGCCGAATTCCTATGTCCAATGAACAATGAGATTGTAGGGACCATTGAATTGTATTGTGTGTGGGGCATAAATAGGCAGGCCGACCGTATCCAGCTCACTCTCTTCAACGGTTCTCATTGCTGATAATCGGGAGCTGGATATCGAGGCGCATGCGATCGTTTCCCTTTGTGCGTAAGTTTTCTCCGTAATCATATTGTCATACTGTGAGCCATCTCTCTCTCTATCTCTCTCTCTCTCTCTCTACTCTTTCTCTCATATTTTCCTTTAATTGTATTGAATTGTATTTCCTGTGTAGTTTATCTGGTTAGTTGGTTTATGTTATATTGTAGTGTATCATTTGTACTGTGATTCCTTTTGCAAGTATAATAGTTATAATACATATAATAGGTTTCGGACCCTAAGCCCAGGTATCTGTGTATTCTTTATAGTGTTAAGTATTCTCTGAGCGTCGGTGACGCTCAAGCAGCTTTGTAGTTAATCAGGTTACACCAGGTTGCACTTACACTCTGTCTCTACACTAAGGTATACTGTGTATCTCACTGTTAAAGGTATAGATATAAAGGTTTAACGTTGTAAGCGTCTGCACCGCTGGTGATCT
The DNA here is from genome assembly GCF_028390025.1 of Pseudophryne corroboree. Taxonomy (NCBI): domain Eukaryota; kingdom Metazoa; phylum Chordata; class Amphibia; order Anura; family Myobatrachidae; genus Pseudophryne; species Pseudophryne corroboree. The sequence goes on along the minus strand of NC_086444.1, from coordinate 91,958,969 downwards.
CCTCGTGGTCCCGAGCGTACGCTACGCTATAGCGAATCATTACGTTAGTCGGCAGCCAATAGCGTGCCTGCCTGTGATCACTGGGCCGTAAGCGAACGTGACGCTTGAGCGTCTCGACTACGGTTGAGCGATCGCTACACAACTTGCGTACCCTTACGGTACTTCTTACGTAAATAGCGTACAGTGTTCTTAGACCTCTTAAAGTGTTTTATATACGATAAATATTTAGCTTTATCAGCAGTTACAAGGTTTGCCATTCGGAAGAGAAGAAGCTGTAAACAAGCCAGCGTTTGGAACAAAATAACAAATCCCCACTTTGCACAGTTTCAGCAGTAATACTTGCGCAGTGTTCTTCTCCTGGGACTCCTCACATGGGTTTCCATAAATGGCCACTCCTTTGTGGCTACTGTGACTTCTCAGTGTCCTGGGAACATTGCAGTTTGCCACAAGAGGCTGTAAATCCGAAAATAAAAGTCAAATTGTACTGTCACTTCACCATCAGTTCCAAATGTTGATATTCCAAGCATGCTGGCAAATCCTGACACGTTTCAATGTATGTCTTAAGTTTTCATCAGAGTAAAACAAAAGAGCCTTGTTTGCTGCTATATGGTAGAATGATTAGCTACTGACAGAATGGACATAGTATGTGCGTGTGTGTACGGATGCAAAGCTTCAGCGATTAATGAGAATGATATTAATTTACATCAAATAAATACTGAAAAATGCTGCGTGTTATAATGGCCCTATGTAGGTAAACAATAAAATTAATCACATTTCCTCAGTAACTTCTACAGAAAACGGAAACATACAATCTTGCAATTTCTAGGCTATTGTGTTTCTGTTCTGAAGAACTACAAGTCACTGTTTCCTGTCATACATATCAGTTCTTTTGACCTCTAACCTCTAACCTTCATCATTTACTGGAATGGGCGAGTGTCTGGAATATTTTCCAAGCATCTCATTAATGTTTGTAGATAGTGCTGGACAAGAATTCATAAGATATACAGTACTGTACTGGTTCATGTCCAGTGAAACTGCAGCCAACAAGAAACTGGCATCAACTTTTATACCAGAGTCTTTAAAACCAAAGAGTCAATAAATCACCTAAAGTAAAATAAACTAAGACAGGCAAATAAGCGTCTGCTCTCTGGAAGTAAAGCTCGTACACAGTGGGAAAAACAAAAACTTGTGCTTTTACCTGGTGTTACATTGGTGAAGTTACCTGCATCAACCAAACAGGCAATGCCACTCACTGTAGAAATGTCGTATGTGTGGTCAAAGCATCCTCCATACTCGCTGCAGTGTCAGACGCATCTAGATCGCTCATGTTCTACTGATTTGAACCCTGTACTCCAGTAAATATGTACTAAAAAAAGGTAAATTAAACTGTCTTCACAGTTCACACATTGCTCGTGGTGCTGCGGGGTCTGCCGGAACATCCATTATTATGATTAGCCACAGACCACGTTTGCCGTAACATTTACACACAAGACAGGATAGTTTTGTTTGGTGGTGCATGTGTCTGGAAATTGTCCTGGAACCTAGTTGTTTACGGCTGCCAGGTAAGGCCTGCTAATGTGTCTTTGGGCCTGATTTGTACGGAAAAGCCTACGCAATTGTAGTCTCCAAAAGTCATCTCCTATGTCTCCTCTCCCGGAGAGGAGACCTACAAAGTAGGTAAGTATGTGTTTGGGCCGTCCAACTGGCCTTTTGTGGCAGAGGCATGCAGCAGTAAAGGTAAAAGTCACAAGTGTTATGGAGAATGGCATGCTTAGAGGTATCTTAATTTAATGAACATTTATAGGCTTCAGATGAAGTCTGTGAGGAAAGCCTCTTTATCCTGGCTATGCTCCACATACTGCAGGTTGCCTGTCTAGAGTGTCCCATGGGTGCAGTTCCATGCAAGCTGCAAACCACATTCATGTCCCGTGGGGCACCAATGGTACAGCAGCACCGCTCACACACCCTAGTTACGGCATATTTGTAAATGCTCCCTGATTGTCAGGGAGACTCCCTGAAATAGTGGCAATCTCCCTGACTCCCTGAAGAGTCTAGTAATCTCCCTGATTGCACCTAAAGTAGCTGTTGTCTTTTGGGGAAGAAAAAGAAATCAGAGATAAATACAATCATTTGGGATCGTCAGCGCCATTTCCCTGAATTGCTTGTAAGGCGTTATTAGAGATGAGTGGGTTCGGTTCTCCGAGGACCGAAACCCCCCCCCCCCCCGAAATCAACGTGTTTTGCACGGGTCCGAGCCAGGCTCGGTTGTTCCCACTTGACTCGGAAAACCTGAACGAGGCAAAACGTCATCATTCCGCTGTCGGATTCTCGCGAGATTCGGATTCCATATAAAGAGCCACACGGCGCCGCCATTTTCACTCATGCATTGTAGAGGGTACAGAGAGGACGTGGCTACGTTCACTCAGCCAGAGCCGGCGCTTCCACTAGGCAGCTTTAGGCAGCTGCCTATAGGCGGTGGGACCTGAGGGGGCGGCATGCTGTTGCTGCCTGTGAGGAATGAAGGATGGGAGAATGGCCTGCAAAGATAGCGGATGCAGGTCTCACCATCTCCGCCGTCTTCTGTCTTGATTTGGGGTGCCAAACGGTTGTCCCTCCAGCTGCGGTACACCCGCCCACCCTCCGTCGCCGCCTCTGCCCGCCCACCGCCTCTGCATGCCGCCGCCACTTCTGTGCTGTGAGGTAAAGCCTCCTGTTGAGCCCCTGTCAGCTGCACCTTTCGCCGGTAACAGAGCTCCACTCACCGCAGCCTGCACCATCTAGAAGTCCCTGCCCGCCGGCTGTCTATCCCGCTGGTGACATCAACGGAGTTCTGCGGGGGTGATCATGCTCAGCTCCTGGCCGATCCTGGTCTGTTAAGTTTGCGGGTGGCTACAGTGCAGACTGCGGGCGGCCCCCATGCTTCACTGGGACTCCATCCTCTGCAGCAATAAAGGTGCCCTTATAATGCAAGATATATAAATATATATATATATATATATACACATACACCATATATATATATATATATATATATATATATATATACACATACACCACACACACATATGTATACATATATATCACTCCCCAGCTCCATATATAGATCTATATATCCATCCATCCGTCCGTCCTCCGCCCCTGGCTCCCCAGCCCACCCCCTACACACACACACACACACACACACACACACACACACACATTTTTTATTTATTTATTGGGGGGGGGGGGGGGTTGCAGTAGGCATTTTGCCTAGGGTGCCAAGAAACCTTGCACCGGCCCTGCACTCAGCGGCAAATCTCAATATCAGTGCTTATTGCAGCTTAGTAATACTAGTACAGAATCTCTTTTGTGCTGCATCTTGCTGCTGTAGGGTGCTGTGGTAGTAATGTCCTGTGACTGTGTATCGTTCATCATCATTCCAGTCACAGTGGTATCTGGGGGGTGACAATTCTAGAGTGCTTTTGTGCTGCTCAGTAATACTAGTACCGTGTCTTGTGCTGCATCGTGCTGCTCAGTGTCATCAGTGCTCAGTATCAGTGCTCAGTATCATCAGTGCTCAGTATCAGTGCTCAGTATCATCAGTGCTCAGTATCAGTGCTCAGTATCATCAGTGCTCAGTATCAGTGCTCAGTATCATCAGTGCTCAGTATCAGTGCTCAGTATCATCGGTGCTCAGTATCAGTGCTCAGTATCATCGGTGCTGCTCAGTATCAGTGCTCAGTATCATCAGTGCTCAGTATCAGTGCTCAGTATCATCAGTGCTCAGTATCAGTGCTCAGTATCATCAGTGCTCAGTATTTCTCTTTGTATCATGTGCTGTCTGGGGACTATTTTTTGAAGTGCCATCCTGTCTGACACTGCAGTGCCACTCCTAGATGGGCCAGGTGTTTGTGCCGCCCACTTGGGTCGCCTAGCTTAGTCATCCAGCGACCTCAGTGCAAATTTTAGGACTAAAAATAATATTGTGAGGTGTGAGGTGTTCAGAATAGACTGGAAATGAGTGGAAATTATGGTTATTGAGGTTAATAATACTAGAGGATGAAAATGACAAATTCTATGATTGAAGCTGTTTTTGAGGGTTTTTAAAAAAAAACACCCGAATCCAAAACGCATCCAAATCCGACAAAAATCCGAAAGGGTGGTTTTGCCAAAACGCGTCCGAATCCAAAACACGACCGCGGAACCGAATCCAAAAGCAAAACACGCAAAAATGCCCGCTGCACATCTCTAATATTTATATAAGATTTCTCATGGCCACTTATATGGAATTACATGTAAAACACAATACACGAGCAAGCCATGAACACTGTCAGTGTCTTTTCATCAACAAGTAGATCTTACTAACTGCTTTGGGGATCATTTATATTTGGATGTTAGTCATTTTTTATGGCAGTAGCAGTACACATCCGCGCTTATAGGTGTTACTTTCACAATCTCCCTGAAACGCTTTTTCAAAAGTAGGCAAGTATGAGTTATGGCCTTGCATTATATGTCTGTGTGTGTGTGTGTGTGTGTGTGTGTGTGTGTGTGTGTGTGTGTGTGTGTGTGTGTGTGTGTGTGTGTGTGTGTGTGTGTGTGTGTGTAAATAGTGATGTGCACCGGAAATTTTTCGGGTTTTGTGTTTTGGTTTTGGATTCGGTTCCGCGGCCGTGTTTTGGATTCGGACGCGTTTTGGCAAAACCTCCCTGAAAATTTTTTGTCAGATTCGTTTGTGTTTTGGATTCGGGTGTTTTTTTTTACAAAAAAACCCTCAAAAACAGCTTAAATCATAGAATTTGGGGGTCATTTTGATCTCATAGTATTATTAACCTCAAAAACCATAATCTCCACTCATTTCCAGTCTATTCTGAACACCTCACAATATTATTTTTAGTCCTAAAATTTGCACCGAGGTCGCTGGATGGCTAAGCTAAGCGACCCAAGTGGCCGACAAAAACACCTGGCCCATCTAGGAGTGGCACTGCAGTGTCAGACAGGATGGCAGATTTAAAAAATAGTCCCCAAACAGCACATGATGCAAAGAAAAAAAGAGGTGCAATGAGGTAGCTGTGTGACTAAGCTAAGCAACACAAGTGGCCAACACAAACACCTGGCCCATCTAGGAGTGGCACTGCAGTGTCAGACAGGATGGCAGATTTAAAAAATAGTCCCCAAACAGCACATGATGCAAAGAAAATAAGAGGTGCACCAAGGTCGCTGGATGGCTAAGCTAAGCGACACAAGTGGCCGACACAAACACCTGGCCCATCTAGGAGTGGCACTGCAGTGTCAGACAGGATGGCAGATTTAAAAAATAGTCCCCAAACAGCACATGATGCAAAGAAAAAAAGAGGTGCAATGAGGTAGCTGTGTGACTAAGCTAAGCGACACAAGTGGCCGACACAAACACCTGGCCCATCTAGGAGTGGCACTGCAGTTTTCTAGCGAGAGGATGAGTCCTCATGTGAATCTGAACCACTAGCCATGAACATAGGCCAGGGCCTTAGCCGTTCCTTGCCACTCCGTGTCGTAAATGGCATATTGGCAAGTTTATGCTTCTCATCAGACGCTTTTAATTTTGATTTTTGGGTCATTTTACTGAACTTTTGTAGTATACTTGACGACACAGAGGTAGAGCGTGGACTACTGTAACGTACTGCTATATATTATATGCTGGTGGTCAGCAAAATTCTGCACTGTGCTCCTACTATATATACTGCGCACAACTAAAATGCACCACAGGTATGGATTGATAGTATACTTGACGACACAGAGGTAGGTAGAGCAGTGGACTACTGTACCGTACTGCTATATATTATATACTGGTCGTCAGCAAAATTCTGCACTGTCCTCCTACTATATATACTGCGCACAACTAAAATGCACCACAGGTATGGATGGATAGTATACTTGACGACACAGAGGTAGGTAGAGCAGTGGCCTACTGTACCGTACTGCTATATATTATATACTGGTGGTCAGCAAAATTCTGCACTGTCCTCCTACTATATATACTGCGCACAACTAAAATGCACCACAGGTATGGATGGATAGTATACTTGACGACACAGAGGTAGGTAGAGCAGTGGACTACTGTACCGTTCTGATATAATACTGGTGGTCACTGGTCAGCAAAATTCTGCATTGTCCTCCTACTATATACTACAATGCAGCACAGATATGGAGCATTTTTCAGGCAGAGAACATAGATATTTTCAGCACACTGAGCACAGATATTTGCAAGCACACTGAGCACAGATATTTGCAGCACACTGAGCACAGATATTTGCAGCACGCTGAACACAACTGAGAGAACGCTGCACGTCCTCTCCCTATCGTCTCCAATGCACGAGTGAAAATGGCGGCGATGCGCGGCTCCTTATATAGAATACGAATCTCGCGAGAATCCGACAGCGGGATGATGACGTTCGGGCGCGCTCGGGTTAACCGAGTAAGGCGGAAGGATCCGAGTCTGCCTCAGAACCGTGTAAAATGGGTGAAGTTCAGGGGGGTTCGGATTCCGAGGAACCGAACCCGCTCATCACTAGTAAATATATATACACACACACACACACACACGTGATTACACACACAGTCATATTCAAACACACACACAGGCATATATATTTACATACGGCATATTATGTGTACAATTGGTTTGGAAACCAAATATATACAGTATGTAGACAAAACAACGGGTATTTTTTCTATATTTTACATGCCAAAAGAATGAGGCTTTACAGTCAACACGCATTTTCAGATGTTCGCTATTGTCAAATCACAATTAGCCAACTGTTATTTGTGAAGTACGGTAATTTAATTCTTAACTGTTACAGCATTATAATTAAAAAATGTATTTAGTGTATATGCTTTATTCCAGAAGTGCAACAGTGCCATCTAGTGGGGTAAATGTTAAAATTCATATTTCTAATTGTATTGGCCTGATGCTGGATTGAGCACCTACTGTATTTGTATCTTACATGTTTTCACATCGTGCATGCTCTGGACCCAAGCACATGTAAACACAAGCATTGCAGAGTGCTACAGATTACATATTTCCAATATATCTTACTAGAGAAGTGTAACTACAATGGGGCATCTCATGTAGGAAAATGTCAGTGTGGGAGAGTCAACGGAATTGCAATGTTGCAGGTGGAGCTGGGTGATAGACAGTAGGTGACAGTGGGAGGCTGAGGGTGTCAGTGGGTGACAGAGACTAGAGACCGAGCCAGGTAGCTCTCGAACTGATGCCCCCTCTGCTACATGGCAGGAAATCAACCTGAAAGCATTATTCCTACTAGGACACTTCTCTGGCAGATTACTGGCATTGTACAGAGGGGGCGGGGCTATGATGACACGATTCAGCGTAACTCTGCCATCAGGCACCCCGGACTTCCAACTTTCAAGGATGGCTTAGGGGGGCTGCGGGAGGCTGCAGAGGGATGGGGCCTGCTCCAGGGAGTTGCCTACCTTTCTGCAGGGCCAAGTGCACCATCCACTTCTTGTGAGCCTCCCGACCAATCTGGGAGAGTAGGTGAGTATGCTGTGGATTCGCTTCCTATACAAGCAGAGTGTGTCCCGTTGTGTTGTCACGTCACTGGGGTGTGTCTCACTCTCTCTGTGCCGGCGTGTACATCCGATTGCCACTGCTCTGTTAGTGATACTCGAAGGAAGGGTGAGAAGACATGTGAGTATATGTGTGGACTGTGCAGAGTGGATGCAATTTGATAGGAAGGTTTATGAAAGTTTTGTGGATGGTTCTGGAATTTGATAGCTTGCCTGAAGAGGTGAGTATTCAGGGAACGCTCTATGGTTTGGAGACTAGAGGAGAGTCTTATTCTATGTGGTAGGGCATTCCACAGAGTGGGTGCAGCCCGATGAAAGTCCTGCAATCGTGAGTGGGAGCGAGTGTCAAGGGAACATAATGCTTTGAAGTATTCTTCGGTGGCACTAGTGGCTGCATCTTTATTACGCTGGAACTACACCAGAGCCCTTGATGAGCATAACATATTGCACGTTATGTACAGTGAGACTGTCTTTTCTGCGGACCACATGATACATAGATGTACTTTATACATGCATAGATGTACTTTATACATGTATCTATGAAACTATTGAAGTTCTAGTTGGATGAATCACCTGTCTTGAGAAAGGCCTGTCAACAGAACGAAACGTCGACAAATAAAGGCTCCTGGTGATTATTAAGATGACTCATAGGCTGAATGAAGTTTTGAAGTATTACACACTTGCGAGAGTGCACCTTCCACTTTTAGTGTATTCTTGATAGATAGATAGATAGATATATATATACACACTGTATATATATATATATATATATATATATATAAATATATATATATGTATATATACTGTGTATATATATATATATATATATATATATATATATATAGTGATGAAAATTTGCAGTTCAACCATTAGGCAGGTTTTTGCCTAATTGACCCAAGGGTGCTTATGTGTGTATATATATATATATATATATATATATATATATATATATATATATACACATACATAGCACCATATGCTCCTCTATATAAATAAAAATATATATACAGCAGTGGTCACATTCCCGTATCGGTAGACATACCCCCATGGTGCTGGTCACACCCTGTGCAGGGTCACACAATAGGCCTTTCAAAAATTTCAGCTCAAGGCCCAGGAGGACCTTAATCTGGCACTGACTGTCCCACTAAGGGTTAACTTAAGACAATAACATACAATGCACATACAGTAAATGGTTAAACCTGAATATTTATACCTAATAAGATCATATGTCCATTTGGGTGCACTGAAAACACATACAGTATTCCGGACTCTACTCCTAATCCACTCCACTCTATCGCCAAATATTTTGGAAGGCATACACCAAGCCCTTGGTAGTGGTCACTTGCCATATAACAGCAGTTACAGTGCGCAGTCCGTGCTAGGCTCGACCCCCCACACAATATAGCACAGTGGCTCACCCGCAGATGCAGTTGCACCATCTGATGTGCTGGCATGGATTCTTCGGGTCTCCGACTTTATCAGTATAAGCAGTATTAGGCCGTCACTCGTGGAGAAGGGACAACGCGACTGCTTGTCGTCTTTAGGAATCATAGACATTCCGGCATAGGAGAAATACTGTAAAGCAGACTCAAACAGCAGTGGAGGGATGTGTTTGGAGAACTTAACTCGTTTCTCCGCCGTCTTCCTATGGTGGTTTCATTCATTCTTTATATACTGTCTACAGAGTGGCAGAAAGGAAACTAGCCACCAGGTGGTGATGTAGTGCCCCAACATTCGTATGTTTTTTTTTACACTGCTGCGGGGTGATTCACATCCTCTTTCATATATGTCCCAGCTAAAATTACAAAACTGCTACTGTTTAGAATTGCATGCTGGAGCCCACCAGCACAGGACAAGGCTGTCCAGCATGTGTAGTGCCGCCCTGCATATTCATATGTAATCGCATTGCAGAAATCGGGAAATAGAGGTAGATCCCCTGCATCTGCATCCAGGCTGCATATGCAGGCGAGCTGCTGCCCTGTTTTTTGCCGCAGGAAATGCAGGCAACGTTATCCTACTGCTCCAAAAATGGCCACAACACACCTACATATACCTACAAACCTCTCACCCACTCTTCTCCCTCTTACATCTCTGTCCTTATCTCTCTATACATTCCCACCCGTCCTCTTAGCTCTGCAAATGCACGCTGTATGCACCAACTGATTATCTCCTCCCACTTGAATGTAGAGCGTCTCCGTCCACGCGCTCGGACAGAGATGCTCTGAATGGGAGCGTCTTTTTGCACTCCCATTGTGACTAGGCGGATGGATCGCCTAGTCATGCTGGGAGTGCACTTATGTGATGGAGCCACCTCAGATGAGTGCGGCTCCATCTATACCTTCAAGATTTTGCACGTTCTGCTCCCTATCTCTGGAATTCTCTACCTCTCCCCATCCGACTCTCCACCTCTCAAAACTTCAAACGGGCTCTCAAGACCCACTTCTTCACCAAACCCAGCCAACTCTCCTCCTAACCCTCTTGTCTATGCTCACTGTCTACCCAGGGCCGGTTCTACACCTTGTGGCGCCCAGTGCGAAAGTTTCCAATGCCCCCCCCGCAGCAAAACTGTTTGTGCGTGCAAAAGAAATAGAGGCGTGGCCTCATAGGGGAGGGGCGTGGCCACAGTTATGCTCCCAGTAGCTGTGCCCCCAGATTTGCTCCAAGTAGTTGTGCCCCCAGTTGATTTGACCCCAGTAGTTGTGCCCCCTGTTGCTTTGCCCCAGTGGTTGTGCCCCCAGTAGTTGTGCCCCCTGCTGCTTTGCCCCCGGCAGTTGTGCCCCCTCTTTCTTTGCCCTCAGTAGTTGTGCCCCCTCTTTCTTTGCCCCAGTAGTTGTGTCCCGTTTCTTTGCCCCCAGCAGTTGTGCCCCCTCTTTCTTTGCCCCCAGTAGTTGTGCCCCGTTTCTTTGCCCCCAGCAGCTGTGCCCCCTCTTTCTTTGCCCCCAGTAGTTGTGCCCCCTGTTTCTTTGCCCCCAGTAGTTGTGCCCCCTCTTTCTTTGCCCCCAGTAGTTGTGCCCCGTTTCTTTGCCCCCAGCAGCTGTGCCCCCTCTTTCTTTGCCCCCAGTAGTTGTGCCCCCTCTTTCTTTGCCCCAGTAGTTGTGCCCCGTTTCTTTGCCCCCAGTAGTTGTGCCCCGTTTCTTTGCCCCCAGTAGTTGTGCCCCGTTTCTTTGCCCCCAGCAGCTGTGCCCCCTCTTTTTTGCCCCCAGTAGTTGTGCCCCCTCTTTCTTTGCCCCCAGTAGTTGTGCCCCCTCTTTCTTTGCCCCCAGTAGTTGTGCCCCGTTTCTTTGCCCCCAGTAGTTGTGCCCCGTTCTTTGCCCCCAGTAGTTGTGCACACACAAAAATAAAAAAAAACAATACTTACCACTGTCCCGCTCCTGCTTCCCGATCGCTGCAGCTGCTCCGTCTGGCTGCCGGCTTCTCTCTATGGGAGAGACGTCATGACGTCTCTCCCATAGCAGCGCCGCACAGACACTAGAGGTCAATAATGACCTCTAGTGTCTGTCGCTGGAGCCGGCTGCAGCGGACGCCCACACAGCACACCGCGTCTGCTGCAGCCGGGGGAGCGGGGTGCGGGCAGGCGGCGGTGCCTGCGGCCGCGCCCCCAGGCGCAGGCACTGCTTGCCCGCACCAAGGACCGCTCCTGTGTCTACCCCATCTGTGTCACCCCGGTCTGTCAGCCCTTCACCTTTTACATTCTAAGCTTTGCAAGAGCAGGGCCATCTCCCCTCATGTTTCTTCCTTCTCTTTTTTTGAAAATATATTTATTGGGTTTTCAACATGAACATTGACAAAATAATAATGAAAGAACAAATGCCACCTACGGTGGCAAATCAGAAGCAAAAGATCAAGTTTGACATGTATAACATATACAGACAAGTGTATACCAATCCAGTAGTCAATGTAGAATAGGGGAGTTAGTGCATAAAGGGGAATAGCCAGGAGAAAGGAGACAAAAGGAGAGGGGGGGGGGGGGGGAGAAAAACAGAGGAGGGGGACATAAGGAAACAAAGGGAGAACATCCTGTGTATCAGTACCAACAGTAATAATCAGAATATTATATATCCTATAAAATATGATAAAAAAAAGCACAGTTACAAAAGTATATGCTGTGGCCTGAACATGTCTGTGACTGAGTACATGGGCTTAGAGAAGAGCACTGGAAGGGATCTTCAGATAGAAAGGCTGGTGCAGCAGTACATATAATATAATATGTGATGTGAGTAGTGTATTCAGTGATAGGCCATAACGGTATCTTCATTCATATATCTAGCAGAGATGAGGTAAAGTATATCAGGGTATAAAATTACATAGGCATTTGGCAAGAATCCGAATAGCTCAAATCATCCTATCTAACGTCAAAAAATGATGCCTGTGACGGGATTGGGTAGTTAAGCAAAGCATAGATTTTATGTTATTCAGCAACCGGTTTTGACTCAACGAAAGCCCCCCACTTCCTGAAAAACTGGTGACAGGTACGATATGGTTCAGAGAGCACTTTGTATCTATCATAATACATGTATCTCAGCAAGAGAATATCTACCTCTCTCATAGGGGTAAATTTACTAACATTCGTAATTTTCGGAAAAAGGTCAAAGTTCAATCACGAATGACATCGAAAGTGTAAAACTGCAACTTTTTGAATTGATTACGACTAATTTACTAAGCTGTCGTATTCGGGTTTTTCTTTTGTTCCGATGTCGATGTCATTCGTGTTTTTTTTTCTATTTTTACGGCAGTGATTAGCAAAACACTGCCGACTTTTTAAAAATGAATCTCGGCCGGATCTGTGTGATCCGTGCTGGGGTTCATTTTTTATTTTTATTTTTAAATTAAACAGTGTAAAATAAAAATAAAAATTGCGTGGGGTCCCCCCTCCTAAGCATAACCAGCCTCGGGCTCTTTGAGCCGATCCTGGTTGCAGAAATATGGGGGAAAAAATGACAGGGGTTCCCCCATATTTAAGCAACCAGCATCGGGCTCTGCGCCTGGTCCTGGTTCCAAAAATACGGGGGACAAAAAGAGTAGGGGTCCCCCGTATTTTTAAAACCAGCACCGGGCTCCACTAGCTGGACAGATAATGCCACATCCGGGGGTCACTTTTATATAGTGCCCTGCGGCCGTGGCATCAAAAATCCAACTAGTCACCCCTGGCCGGGGTACCCTGGGGGAGTGGGGACCCCTTCAATCAAGGGGTCCCCCCCCCAGCCACCCAAGGGCCAGGGGTGAAGCCCGAGGCTGTCCCCCCCATCCAATGGGCTGCGGATGGGGGGGCTGATAGCCTTTGTTGTAAATGAAAAGATATTGTTTTTAGTAGCAGTACTACAAGTCCCAGCAAGCCTCCCCCGCATGCTGGTACTTGGAGAACCACAAGTACCAGCATGCGGCGGAAAAACGGGCCCGCTGGTACCTGTAGTACTATTACTAAAAAAATACCCAAATAAACACAAGACACACACACCTTGAAAGTAAAGATTTATTACATACATGCACACAAACATACATACATACTTACCTTATGTTCACACGCAGGTAGGTCCTCTTGTCCAGTAGAATCCATGGGGTACCTGTAGAAAAAATTATACTCACAAAATCCAGTGTAGATCGGTCCTCTTCAAATCCATTTGTAATCCAGGTACTTGATTAAAATAAAAAAACGGAAAGCCGAGCCACGAACTGAAAGGGGCCCCATGTTTTCACATGGGACTCCTTTCCCCGAATGCCAGAAACCCACTCTGACTTCTGTCTAAGTGGGTTTCTTCAGCCAATCAGGGAGCGCCACGTTGTAGCACTCTCCTGATCGGCTGTGTGCTCCTGTCCTGAATGACAGGCGGCACACGGCAGTGTTACAATGTAGCGCCTATGCGCTCCATTGTAACCAATGGTGGGAACTTTCTGCTCAGCGGTGACGTCACTTTAGGTCAACCGCAGGGCAGAAAGTTCCCACCATTGGTTACAATGGAGCGCATAGGCGCTACATTGTAACACTGCCGTGTGCCGCCTGTCACTCAGTACAGGAGCACACAGCCGATCAGGAGGGTGCTACAACGTGGCGCTCCCTGATTGGCTGAAGAAACCCACTTAGACAGAAGTCAGAGTGGGTTTCTGGCATTCGGGGAAAGGAGTCCCATGTGAAAACATGGGTCCCCTTTCAGTTCGTGGCTCGTGTGTCCGTTTTTTTATTTTAATCAAGTACCTGGATTACAAATGGATTTGAAGAGGACCGATCTACACTGGATTTTGTGAGTATAATTTTTTCTACAGGTACCCCATGGATTCTACTGGACAAGAGGACCGACCTGCGTGTGAACATAAGGTAAGTATGTATGTATGTTTGTGTGCATGTATGTAATAAATCTTTACTTTCAAGGTGTGTGTGTCTTGTGTTTATTTGGGTATTTTTTTAGTAATAGTACTACAGGTACCAGCGGGCCCGTTTTTCCGCCGCATGCTGGTACTTGTGGTTCTCCAAGTACCAGCATGCGGGGGAGGCTTGCTGGGACTTGTAGTAATGCTACTAAAAACAATATCTTTTCATTTACAACAAAGGCTATCAGCCCCCCCATCCGCAGCCCATTGGATGGGGGGGGACAGCCTCGGGCTTCACCCCTGGCCCTTGGGTGGCTGGGGGGGGGGACCCCTTGATTGAAGGGGTCCCCACTCCCCCAGGGTACCCCGGCCAGGGGTGACTAGTTGGATTTTTGATGCCACGGCCGCAGGGCACTATATAAAAGTGACCCCCGGCTGTGGCATTATCTGTCCAGCTAGTGGAGCCCGGTGCTGGTTTTAAAAATACGGGGGACCCCTACTCTTTTTGTCCCCCGTATTTTTGGAACCAGGACCAGGCGCAGAGCCCGATGCTGGTTGCTTAAATATGGGGGAACCCCTGTCAATTTTTTCCCCATATTTCTGCAACCAGGATCGGCTCAAAGAGCCCGAGGCTGGTTATGCTTAGGAGGGGGGACCCCACGCAATTTTTTTTTTGGAAAAAAAACACTTTCCCACCCCTTCCCACTGATAGACATGCACGGATCTCATGGATCCCTGCATGCCTATGCAATCACGAATATAAAAAGCAGGTCTGCTTTTTTTTAGCACTTTTTTGCGATTTGTAATTTTTCACGGCAGTGTTTTCCTCTTTGGAGATTTGCACTTTTTAGTAAATTACCGAGTTCTACTAATTTGCTGGCGTATTTTGACCGATGGTGTATTCATTCGTATTTTTTTACAACTACTTCCAAAAAAATACGAATGCCCTCATCTCTGCCGTGATTTGAGTTTAGTAAATTACAGAGATGACACTTTGAAGAAAAAACGACATCTCGGTCAAAATCGGGACCTTAGTAAATTTACCCCATAGTAGGAGTATGTTGAACTATCCAAGAATTGAGTATAACCTTTTTTGCCACCGTCACCAGTACTGTCAGGAAAGGTATTAGGGGTCACCTAGAGTCCGGCAGTGCCCAATTGTCAAAGTTGGCAAAAACCAATGGTATGGGATCCAAGTGTAAAGACAGCCCAAAAGTAGTGTTCACATAGTGTAAGAGTTTATACAGGTTGAGTATCCCATATCCAAATATTCCGAAATACGGAATATTCCGAAATACGGACTTTTTTGAGTGAGAGTGAGATAGTGAAACCTTTGTTTTTTGATAGCTCAATGTACATAAACTTTGTTTAATACTCAAAGTTATTAAAAATATTGTATTAAATAACCTTCAGGCTGTGTGTATAAGCTGTATATGAAACATAAATGAATTGTGTGAATGTACACACACTTTGTTTAATGCACAAAGTTATAAAAAATATTGGCTAAAATGACCTTCAGGCTGTGTGTATAAGTTGTATATGTAACATAAATGCATTCTGTGCTTAGACTTAGGTCCCATCACCATAATAACTCATTATGGTATGCAATTATTCCAAAATACGGAAAAATCCGATATCCAAAATACCTCTGGTCCCAAGCATTTTGGATAAGGGATACTCAACCTGTACCAGTATTTTTTTATTTTCCCACAGAACCACAAGTTATGGAAAGCAGAGGAAGCACCACATTTCGGACATCTACCAGATTCCTCCTCCACATAGTGCTTCCGTTGGCTCTGTGACACATAAGCCCTGCGTATAGTCTTAATATGAACCTCTTGGAGACAGATGTTCTAACTATACGGAGGGTGATGTCATAATGCTTAAATAATACATCTGCTTGGGGCAAAGTGGGGATATCTCGTACCCACATTATCTGCAGCTGATGAGTCAAGTCATGTGGAGAGTGTTTTAATAAAACTGAGTAAAGTAATTTGGGTTTGTATTTATTATTGACAAAACTGGAAATAATCGATTTCAAAGGATCTTGGGAAGGTTGCATCACTGCTACAGAGGCCATGGAGTGGGCAAAAACAGGATTTTAATACCTACCGGTAAATTATTTTCTCCTAGTCCGTAGAGGATGCTGGGGTCCACTTCAGTACCATGGGGTATAGACGGCTCCGCAGGAGCCATGGGCACTTTAAGACTTTTTCAGAGTGTGAACTGGCTCCTCCCTCTATGCCCCTCCTCCAGACCTCAGTATAGGAACTGTGCCCAGGGAGACGGACATTTTGAGGAAAGGATTTACTTTTAATTTAATGGTGAGATTCATACCAGCTCACACATCAACCATGCCGCACAACATGGCATTCAACATAACCCATGCCAACGGGCATGAACAATTGCAGCAACATGCTGAAAATAAGTGTAACACAACACTTGTGTCACTACAAAACTAACCACTGCAGGTAAAGTACGCACTGAGTCGGGTGCCCAGCATCCTCTACAGACTAGGTGAAAAGGATTTACCAGTAGGTATTAAAATCCTGTTTTCTCATACGTCTTAGAGGATGCTGGGGTCCACTTCAGTACCATGGGGTTATACCAAAGCTCCAGTACGGGCGGGAGAGTGCGGATGACCCTGCAGCACCTATTGACCAAACTTGAGGTCCTCATCGGCCAAGGTGTCAAACTTGTAAAACTTTGCAAACGTGTTTGCCCCTGGCCAAGTAGCTGCTCGGCAAAGTTGTAATGCCGAGACCCCCCGGGCAGCCGCCCAGGATGAGCCCACCTTTCTAGTAGAATGGGCATTTACAGAATTCGGTATCGGCAATCCTGCCATGGAATGAGCGTGCTGAATCATCCCTCTGATCCAGCGCGCAATGGTCTGCTTAGAAGCAGGACACCCAATCTTGTTGGGAGCATACAGGACAAACAGAGCCTCTGTTTTCCGTATCCGAGCTGTTCTAGCGACATAAATTTTCAAAGCTCTGACCACATCAAGAGACTTTGACGCAGTGAAGGTGTCAGTAGCCACTGGCATCACAATAGGTTGATTTATATGGAAAGACGAAACCACCTTCAGAAGAAATTGCTGACGAGTTCTTAACACTGCCCTATCTTCATGGAAGATCAGGTAAGGGCTCTTGTGAGACAAGGCCCCCAACTCAGACACCCACCTTGCGGATGCCAAGGCCAACAGCATGACCACTTTCCAAGTGAGAAACTTCAATTCTATCTCCTGTAGATGTTCAAACCAATCCGATTGAAGGAACTGCAACACCACGTTAAGGTCCCATGAGGCACAAATGGAGGTTGTATGTGCAGCACCCCTTTCACGAATGTCTGAACCTCTGGAAGGGAGGCCAATTGTTTTTGAAAGAAAACTGATAAGGCCGAAATCTGGACCTTGATTGAACCCAATTTTAGGTCCGCATCCACACCCGCCTGCAGAAAATGGAGAAAACGTCCCAACTGAGACTCTTCCGTAGGAGCCTTCTTGGATTCACACCAAGACACATACTTTCTCCAAATACGGGGGTAATGTCTAGACATTACTCCTTTCCTGGCCTGAATAAGAGTGGAGATGACTTCTTTGGGAATACCCTTTCGGGCTAGGATCCGGCGCTCAACAGCCATGCCGTCAAACGTAGCCGCGGTAAGTCTTGATACACGCATGGCCCCTGCTGCAGCAGGTCTTCGCAAAGAGGAAGAGGCCGAGGATCTTCTATGAGCAACTCCTGAAGATCTGGATACCAAGCCCTCCTTGGCCAGTCTGGGACAATGAGGATCGCTCAAACTCTTGTTCTTCTTATGAGCTTGAGAACTTTTGGTATTAGTGGAAGTGGAGGGAAGATATATACCGACCAAAACACCCACTGTGACACCAGTGCATCCACTGCTATTGCTTGAAGGTCTCTCGACCTGGAACAATATCTCTGAAGCTTCTTATTGAGACGAGACGCCATCATGTCTACTTGAGGAACACCCCAAAGACTTGTCACCTCTGCGAAGACTTCTTGGTGGAGGCCCCACTCTCCTGGATGGAGATCGTGTCTGCTGAGGAAGTCTGCTTCCCAGTTGTCCACTCCCAGAATGAAAATTGCCGACAGAGCTTTTGCATGTCTTTCTGCCCAGAGGAGGATCTTTGTCACCTCTGCCATTGCCGCTCTGCTTTTCGTTCCGCCCTGACAATTTATGTACGCGACTGCTGTTACATTGTCCGACTGGATCTGCACGGGTTGATCTTGAAGAAGATGCACCGCTTGTAGAAGGCCGTTGTAAATGGCTCTCAATTCCAGAACGTTTATGTGAAGACAGGTTTCCTGACTTGACCATTTTCCTTGGAAGCTTTTTCCCTGTGTGACTGCTCCCCAGGCTCAGAGAATTGTATCCGTGGTTACTAGGACCCAGTCCTGAATCCCGAACCTGCGTCCCTCTAGTAGATGAGAACTGTGTAGCCACCACAGGAGCGAAATCCTGGCTCTGGAAGACAGGATTATCTTCTGGTGCATGTGTAGGTGGGATCCGGACCACTTGTCCAACAGGTCCCACTGGAATACTCTGGCATGGAATCGGCCAAACTGTATGGCCTCGTAGGCCGCTACCATCTTTCCCAACAATCAAATGCATTGATGGATCGACACTCTTGTTGGTTTCAAAATTTGTTTGACCATTCTCTGGATTTCCAGAGCCTTTTCTACTGGAAGAAATACCCTCTGTACTTCTGTGTCCAGTATCATCCCCAGAAAGGACAATCTTATTGTCGGTTCCAACTGCAACTTTGAAAAATTTATGATCCAACCGTGTTGTTGGAGTATGGGCAGGGAGAGTGCAATGTTCTGCACCAACCGTTCCCTGGATCTCTCTTTTATCAGGAGATCGTCCAGGTAAGGGATTATATTGACTCCTTGCTGTCGAAGGAGGACCATCATCTCTGCCATCACCCTGGTGTATACCCTCAGTGCCGTGGAGAGTCCGAACGGCAACGTCTGGAACTGGTAATGGCAATCCTGTACTGCGAATCTCAGATACGCTTGATGAGGAGGATAAATGGGAACATGTAAGTAGGCATCTTTTATGTCCACTGACACCATGAAGTCCCCTTCCTCCAGACTGGAAATCACTGCCCTCAGATATTCCATCTTGAACTTGTACCTTTTCAGGTAGAGATTCAGAGATTTCAGGTTTAAAATTGGTCTGACCGAGCCATCCAGCTTCGGAACTACGAAGAGGCTTGAATAAAACCCTTCTCCCTGTTGTGACAAGGGCACCAGGACAATGACTTGATCCTGACATAATTTTTGAATTGCAGCTGTTACTACTTCTCTGTCCGGGAGAGAAGCTGGCAAGGTCGATTTGAAAAATCGGCATGGGGGGACGTCTTGAAACGCTAGTTTGTATCCATGGGACACTATTTGCAAGACACATGGGTCCATGCCAGATTGAGCCCCAGCGTCATGCTGCAGATTTGGCAGAAGCAGGTGTTGATTTCTGCTCCTGTGATCCTGGGGACGCTGTGGACTTTTTTCCACTTCCCCTCCCTCTACCTGCAAAGAAAGGGTAACCTTTACCTTTTTTGTACCTGTTGGGCTGAAAGGACTGCATCTGAGAGTGATGTGTCTTTTTCGCCGGCGCAGGAGCATAAGGCAAGAATGTCGACTTACCAGTGGTAGCCGCAGAGACTAAAGCATCCAGCCCATCTCCAAACAAGGCCTCACCTTTATACGGGAGAGCCTCCATATGCCTTTTGGAATCTGCGTCAGCATTCCATTAGCGAATCCACAATGCCCTCCGAGCTGAGACTGCCATGGTAGCTGTTTTTGAACGCAAGAGCCCAATATCTTTCATGGCTTCTAGCATGAATGCAGCAGCGTCTTTGATATGACCTAACGTTAGGAGTATCTCGTCTCTATCGTGTCAGATTCAGATGACAAGTTGTCTGACCATTTTTCGATAGCACTACTCACCCACGCACAAGCAATGGTGGGTCTGAGTAGCGTACCATTGTCCACATAAATAGATTTTAACGTAGTCAACAACTTGCGGTCTACCGACTCCTTTAATGAAGCCATCCCAAGCGCAGGGAGAATCACCTTTTTAGTTAATCGTTACAGGGCACTGTCTAAAACGGGCGGTGACTCCCACCTTTTCCTGTCCTCTGCCGGGAAAGGATAAGCAACCTGAATTCTTTTGGGAATCTGAAATTTCTTTTCAGGGTTTGCCCAAAATCCCTCAAAGAGAGTATTTAGCTCGTGAGAAGGAGGGAAAGTTACATAAATTTTATTTTCCTTATAAAAATAAGCCTTCTCCTGAGGTAAAGAAGGGTATTCCGTAACTTCCAAGACCTCCTTTATAGCAACAATCATATATGGAATGCTTTTTGCCAATTTAGGATCTATTCCCCTAGAATCACTAGTGTCGACACAGGAATCAGAGTCCGTGTCGGTATCAGTTTGTACTATTTCTGCAAATGGCCTCTTATGTGACCCAGAGGGGTCCCCTGTGGATAAAAAGGCAAAACTATGAAAAATCACATCTTCCACTGATTTTCTCCAGTTTTCTGCATAAGACTCAGACTTATCCAATCTCTTACTGATATGATTCACACTATCACGTAATTCTTTCACCCATTCAGGCTCGTGGTGTGCCGACAGTGCCACCACATTACAACTCTGTGTCCCTAAAATGGCTTTCTCAGGGGAAGAGCTCCCTGCCTCAGACATGTCACACACGTGCACAACCACACCACAGACACTCCGGGACTTATAGGGGACAGACCCACAGTAAAATCTGTCAGAAGGACACAGAAAGGATTTTGCCAGTTCACAACTCAGCGCTAGTGATATAATCCCTGTGTAACACAAAATGCCCACAGACCTGTAGCGCTTTTATAATGACAAATTCACCATACAGCAGCCATTTATACTGTGCCCCCACCTGTTTTGCAGCCTGATACTTGGTTCAGAAGTGGAGGAGGACCAGCGTTCTTCTCTGCAGCATGCAGTGTGCTGGCTGACTGAGGAGGAAGCCCCGCCCCCGCAATGGCGCGTTTCCCCTCAGACTTTTCAATACTATTTTTTATACTGGCGGGGGTAGGAATGTGCCTCAGCATCTTATGTCTCCTTGTTAGCCAGTTTTGAGTAGGTTCATGCTGCCCAGGGCGCCCCCCCCTGCGCCCTGCACCCTGCAGTGCCTGTGTTGATGGGTAACATGGCGCGTAGCGTTCCTGCCTGCTGCGCGGTACCTTTTAGCCGTCACGATGACTGAAGATCCTCTTCTGTACACTCACCTGTCTTCTGACTTCTGGCTCTGTAAGGGGGGTGACGGTGGGCTGTGGGAGTGAGCGCATAGCCGCAGCTAGTGTTCAGTACCCTTCAGGAGCTAATGGTGTCCTATCAGCCAGAAGCAGAGCCATGAAACTATTCAGGAAGTTGGTTCCTACTTCTGCCCCCTAAGTCCCACGAAGCAGGGAGACTGTTGCCAGCAGGCCTCCCTGAAAATAAAAAAACCTAACATAAAGTCTTTCAGAGAAACTCAGTAGAGCTCTCCTGGAGTGCATCCAGTCAGCCTGGGCACATTTTCTAAACTGAGGTCTGGAGGAGGGGCATAGAGGGAGGAGCCAGTTCACACTCTGAAAAGGTCTTAAAGTGCCCATGGCTCCTGCGGAACAGTCTATACCCCATGGTACTGAAATGGACCCCAGCATCCTCTAGGACGTATGAGAAATGTTGAATCTCCATTAAAGCATATATGCTATTATGTGGGATAGAAAATTCTAAATTCAATTCGCTGAATGACTTCATTTTTCCTTCCCATTCTGAGACCCTTAACCACTTAACTGACGATTTTTCCCTTCAAAACTCTTAATAACATTGGTGATCATTCCGAGTTGTTCGCTCGTTGCCGATTTTCGCTATGCTGCGATTTGTTGCTAAATGCGCATGCGCATGGTACGCAGCACGTATGCGCTAAGTTATTTAACTAAAAACTTAGCAGTTTTGCTGGTGTTCGTGCTGCGCTTTTCAGTCGCACTGCTGACCGGTAAATGATTGACAGGAAAGGGGCATTTCTGGGTGGTAACTGAGCGTCTTCCGGGAGTGTGCTAAAAAACGCAGGCGTGTCAGGGAAAAACGCGGGAGTGTCTGGAGAAACGGGGGAGTGGCTGGCCGGACGCTGGGCGTGTTTGTGACGTCAAACCAGGAACTAAACGGACTGAGCTGATCGCAATCTAGGAGTATGTCTGGAGCTACTCAGAAACTGCTAAGCATTATTTAGTAGCAATTCTACTAATCTTTCGTTCGCTATTCTGCTAAGCTAAGATACACTCCCAGAGGGCGGAGGCCTAGCGTGTGCAATGCTGCTAAAAGCAGCTAGCGAGCGAACAACTCGGAATGAGGGTCATTGTTTTTTTACATTTATTTTATCTAATAAAGTTTAAAAAGTATTTTTCTAAATATTTAAACATTATATTATGCACATCTGCAGAATTGATCTCCTCATCAAAAACAGGGGGACAGGGTGGGACGGCGCAGTCGCATGAGATCTGACCATGCCAGTTAAGTGGTTTTAAAGAGGAGTCTCTGGCATATCGGGTTTTCCAGCCCTGGCGTAAATGCAGGATTACCCCACAATGGGATCCAGTCCAGTCTGGGTGCTGATCTGTTTAGTTTCACAGTTACTGAGTTCCAAGCGTCATAGATGTCTTTGAACATTAAATTAGTGTGTATATGTTTAGGTACTAATTGACGTTTGGTTTGTAGTAAAGCGCCCTGGGGAATATGGGGAAAAGAGTGCACAATCAAGACCAAAATCTACATAAGTATTGCGTTCCAGGATCCAGTCTAAGGCTATTCTAATGAGAAGAGCCCTGGTCTGGAATAGTGTAGCAGATCAGGGAAACCTAGGCCCCCGTCTTTTTTTGAGCATTTCAGTTTCCAAGACGCTATCCGAGGCTTTTTTGACTTCCATATAAACTTGGTACATAGCCTATTAAAATTTTTAGTATCTTTCGTGGTCAATTTTATTGGGAGAAGTTGCATGGAGTATGTTAATCTCGGCATGAGAACCGACTTAATCACTTCAACTCTACCAAGGAAAGACAGCAGTAAATCGTGCCACCGTTCCATGGTTTTCGCTATCTTAGCAATGGTAGGGGTGAAGTTCAGATCATACAGGTCAGCTAACTGTCCCGGAATCTGAATACCAAGGTATTTGATATGTGAAGACACCACCCGGATGGCTTTCATTTCGGTATATGATTGTAAGGTAGGAGAGTGCCCCGTCAGGATCAAAAGCTTTGATTTGCTAATATTTATCTTATATCCCGAAAATGTACTGAATTCGGAAATGATGTCTAAGGCTACTGGGATGGAATGTTCAGAATGCAATAAGAAAAGGAGCATATTGTCCGCGTATAAGGAAACCCTGAGGTCCCTATCCCCAATTTGAATACCCTTATAAAGCGGGGAATGTCTTAGTGCAATCGCCAGCGGCTCTAGTGCCAGTATAAATAATAGAGGGGAGAGAGGGCACCTCTGTCGGGTGCCTCTCAAAATCGGAAAAGGGGCTGATAGTATCCCATTGCATATAATATGAGATGAGGGGCTACAGTATAGTGTTTTCAAGATAAACTTCTGTGGGAATGCAAAGTGGGTCAGTACGTCAAAAAGGTGATCCCAGTGCACCATGTCAAAGGCCTTTTCTGCATCACGGGAAAGGAGTGCTCTGGGTGAGTTTGACATGGCGCACTGGGAGTCACAAACCGCCGCCAGCAACCTCCGAACATTCGCCATAGGGCTTCTACCCATAACAAATCCCGTTTGATCGCAGTGGATAAGGGAGGGCAGTACCCTTTTTACTCTGGTAGCCAGATTTTTTGTTAACAGTTTGTATTCAGTATTTAACAAGGAAATCGACCGGTAAGACCCGGGATCTGAATGATCTCTAGTAAACTCTGATAGTGGCTGTGTTATAATACAAAGGAAGCTCAGCGGTATCCAATATAGAATTAAAAACCATGACCAGAATAGGGGTAATATGTGAAGCTAACAATTTATAGAAGTCTGTCGTGAAGCCATCCGGGCCCGGTGCCTTCCCTATTTTCAGTTGTGAGATAGCAGAGGGCACCTCATCATGAGTTATTGCACCTAGTAAGGAATCACCTAACTCTGATGATAGCCATGGGATAGGTAAGCTTTCCCAAAAGGGAGACGGCTCTGGAAGGACAGACTGTGGGGCAGCATATAGATCACTATAGAATCCCGTCAAAACCTCAGCTATCTGAGTGTCGGTAGAGGTATTGGTGCCATCTTTCATTTTTAGGGGGTAAATAATAGAAGGTGCACGTTGTCCGTTCAGTAACTTTGTTAATAATGTACTGGATTTATTAGCAAATCTATAAGACTTGCATTTTTTTGTGAAGGAATAAGAGGCTTCCACTTTGATAAAAATACCTTCAAAATTATTTTTGGCAGCAAGATATCCGTCCCTACTGGTCTGGGATGGGGCAGAGGAATATAATTGAAAAAAGGAGGTAAACATAGCTTGGGCCGCCATATATTCAAGGAGTGCTTTTTTCTTATATGCCGTGGTGTGGGAGATAATAGCACCTCTAACCGTCACCTTAAAAGCTTGCCAAAAAAGAACTATATTGTTCGATTTTGTGTCCATATTATCATGTACAAAGTTTTTCCAAGTTTTAAGTACTATGTCCCTCAGAGCCGTCGGCGTCTTAAGGGAAGAGGGGCACCTCCATCTAATTCAATTTCCTCTATCAGGAGATACTCGAATTTCCGCCCAAACTACCGCATGGTCAGAGATCATAATCGGCTCCATACATATCGCAGATACCCTTGGAAGTAGTGAGATGGACAATAAAATATAGTCAATTCTAGATAAGTTACTAGTGGCAGTGGATAGACATGAGAATTCTCTGTCAATTGGATGAAGAGTGCGCCATGAGTCTGTCAGTTGCAACTCCTTTGCCAATTGAGGGATTCCAAACTGAGGCACTCTGACTTTGGAATGTGCAGTGTTTTGTCTGTCTAGCTGGGCAATAGAAATAAGATTCATATCTCCACACAGAACTATTGGCAAGTGTGAATATGGAAGCAGTAGCGAGATAAGTTTAGTTAAAAACGGTTTAGAGTATACATTAGGGGCATAGACTGAAGCACAGATAAACCTTATTTGTTCATGAAGTAAATGACAGATGATATAACGACCTGAAGTGTCAACAATAATATCAGATATGTCTAATCGTACGTTGGACCTGGCTATAATGGCAACCTTACGGGCTTTGTATGAGGCAGACGTTAAAACCTTCTAACCGAGTATGTTAAGCTTAAGTATTTAGCTTATAATAAGGTGAGTTTCCTGTAAACATACTACGTCTAAACGTAATTTGCGAAGGTACAGCAGAACACATTTACGTTTTTGGGGGGAATTAAATTCACCCACGTTCCAGCTACCAATTTTCAAAGACATGGGCCTATGAGAGGAGGAAACCATACAGTCAGTAATCTAGTAGACCTAGTATCACCGGCTAGTCCGAGGCCATGGGGGTACTGCATGTACCAATTAAAACAAAAAAATCTGACCGTTATTTGTAACAACAGGATGATCTAGGAGGGGTCAGGGCACAAACAGGGGGCAGGTCCATGGTGGGGCCAACATGAAAAGAAAAACATATAACAAAAGAAAAATCAAGACAATAAATGTATAACTTCCTAACAATTTGAGTAACTCTGGGTTACTCAGAGTAATTCTTATTTGAGCAGTTACTCCAGCCGCCGGGCGTCCACCCCCCCAAAACAGAAATGATACTGAGGTGGAGGGACCCATAGTGGTACAACTTTACAGACATTAATAACTAATAACTAAAATAACAGAATAGTAAAAATTACGAGAAGCAGCCAGGTTGTGGAGCAACAGGTCAGAGTATTGAGGAAACACTCCGAAGGGAGTACCCCCACACATCTGAGTAAACTTGAAGCAGAGACTTCAAACAATTGAACCTTGTGGTGGGAGAGACACATTTTCTGTCACAGCAGTGGGAAGTGAGTATGAAAGGTATGAAAAGAAAAAAGTCCATCGTACCACATAAAAGGAAAAACAGCATGGGATCAGTCATTGTGACTAGAAAATAAGCGTGCCCTTAACTATGATATGGACATAGAAGCAGTGTCATAAATGAAAACCATAGTCACTGAGCTGCATTGAGAAATTGTGTAAATCGACCATAACCAGTAAATATTGCAAAATTGTAATTCGCACAATCGGGAATAGTCCCAGAACATCGAACCTTGATATATATGGCAAAGAGAAACTGTGCAGGATTTAGCCGCAGTTCAAACACAATAACAGTAGAACTTCAGGGTGTGTTGGAGCATCACTCGCAATCCGACATTCTGGAGGTGTAAGTGTCAGCCGTAGATAATTCCGCTATATAGGCCTCAGCATCCACTGGGGACAAGAAGTCCTTGAAGGAGGTGCCATTGTACAGGCGCAGCCGCGCCGGGTAGAGTAATCCTAAAAAATGTAAATCTTGTGGCCCTCCCAGGTGAGCTGGTGTTGTTGCTGCGATGCCGACCATAGCAGCTCCTTGTGAAGGAAATTTAATGGTTTAAAGATCACAGCGTACAGTCTGGCTCCCTCTTGTGGTCTTATTAGGCCAAGCCTATGAGCCCTTTCTATAATAAGGTCAGAGCATCGATCTTGTACTTTTAGCAAATCAGGCAAAGTCAATTTTATAAAATCAAAAAGCTCCTGCCCCTTAACTGTTTCAGGCAAGCCAATAATTCTCAAGGGTCCTCTACGGGATCTATTTTCTAAATCCTGAAGTTTGTTGTGCAGATGGTGTATATCCTTAGTGTTGTGGAATGTCGACTTTTTAAGATTTGCCACGTCTGCAAAGGCCTCTCCAAGCCTCTCTTCTTCATTAAGAACTTTTTGTGTTCCATGGGACAACTGTTTATTAATATCAGCAGTTTGCTCCTTTAGCATAGGGGCAATGGGCAGCCTGAATAGCAGCAATCATATCACTATGCAAAGCCCCACTGTGCTGTACCTTTTTGGGGCTGTAGCAGGTCGGGAATCACCCTCAGAGAAGTCCTCATCCTCTGCCTCATGAGAGCTGTCCTCCTTCAGGAGGGGGGTCGGATCCAGCTGTCCGCGGTGGGAGACGGCGTCCAGCGCCATCTTGGATTGTGAGAGGCACCGCTGTTTCTCCTTCTGTGCTTGCGATCTGGGCATGACAGTAATATGTCTGTCTATGCAGCGGGACACGGTGCCTATGGTCTCCTGCAGCTGGGGCCCACAAACGGAGGCTAAAAGCCTAGTAAAAGTGGGGTACAAGCGGCCGGCGTCATGGAGCTCCGGGGATCAGCAGCCTCCCATCGGCGGCCGGAAGCGGAAGTCCTCTTTCCTTCTCTTATTTACACAATCTTATATTCCTTACTCCCTTTGATGGCACCTAACCCCTGGTTTTCTGTACTTGTCCTATATTGTCTTGAACTGTAAATGCTATTTTCTTGTTTGCTTATTTGATTATATACTATGTAATTGGGCGCTGTGGATCCCTTGTGGCGTTATATAAAGAAAGGATAATAATAATATAGTAATTTATTCCTTAAATAGATTTAGAATGGTGATGCCAACATAGGGGGTCATTCCGAGTTGATCGCTAGCTGCATTTGTTCGCAGCGCAGTGATCAGGCTAAAAAATGGCAGTTCTGCGCATGCGTATGCGGCGCAATGCACACGCGCTACGTACATGCACAACGAACGATGTAGTTTTACACAGGGTCTAGCGATGCATTTCAGTCGCACTGCTTGCCGCAGAGCGATTGAAATGAAGTGGGCATCTCTGGGTGGCAACTGACCAATTTCAGGGAGTGTGCGGAAAAACGCAGGCATGCCAGGAAAAATGCAGGCGTGGCTGGGCGGGTGTGTGACGTCAAATCCGGAACTGAATAGTCTGAAGTGATTGCAAGCGCTGAGTAGGTTTTAAGCTACTCTGAAACGACACAAATTTTTTTTGTAGCCGCTCTGCGATACAACCGTTTGCACTTCTGCTAAGCTAAAATAAACTCCCAGTGGGCGGCGGCATAGCGTTTGCACGGCTGCTAAAAACTGCTAGCGAGCGATCAACTCGAAATTACCCCAATAATATCTGGTCAAAACCATTCTATTATAAGTGCTGACATCTTGTGGATAAAGGGCCTAATTCAGGGTTGATTGCAAAACAACATTTTCCTCTAATAGGCAAATGTTCAGTGCAGATGTGGCAGATGTAACATGTGCAGAGAGAGTTAGATTTGGGTGGGGTCTGTTCAAACTGAAATCTAAATTGCAGTGTAAAATAAAGCAGCCAGTATTTAGCCTGCACAGAAACAAAATAACCCACCCAAATCTAACTCTCTCTGCTCACGTTATATCTGCCCACCTGTAGTGCACATGGGGGTAATTCCAAGTTGATCGCAGCAGGAATTCTGTTAGCAATTGGGCAAAACCATGGGGGTCATTCCGAGTTGTTCGCTCGCAAGCGGATTTTAGCAGATTTGCTCATGCTAAGCCGCCGCCTACTGGGAGTGAATCTTAGCATCTTAAAATTGCGAACGATGTATTCGCAATATTGCGATTACACACCTCGTAGCAGTTTCTGAGTAGCTCCAGACTTACTCGGCTTCTGCGATCAGTTCAGTGCTTGTCGTTCCTGGTTTGACGTCACAAACACACCCAGCGTTCGCCCAGACACTCCCCCGTTTCTCCGGCCACTCCTGCAATTTTTCCGGAAACGGTAGCGTTTTTTCCCACACGCCCATAAAACGGCCTGTTTCCGCCCAGTAACACCCATTTCCTGTCAATCACATTACGATCGCCAGAACGATGAAAATGCCGTGAGTAAAATTCCTAAGTGCATAGCAAATTTACTTGGCGCAGTCGCAGTGCGGACATTGCGCATGCGCATTAAGCGGAAAATCGCTGCGATGTGAAGATTTTTACCGAGCGAACAACTCGGAATGACCCCCCATGTGCACTGCAGGAGGGGCAGATATAACATGTGCAGAGAGAGTTAGATTTGGGTGTGGTGTTTTCAATCTGCAATCTAATTTGCAGTGTAAAAAACTAAAAATAAAGCAGCCAGTATTTACCCTGCACAGAAATAAAATAACCCACCCAAATCTAACTCTCTCTGCAAATGTTATATCTGCCCCCCCTGCAGTGCACATGGTTTTGCCCAATTGCTAAAAAATTTCCTGCTACGATCAACTTGGAATTACCCCCATGGTTTTGCCCATTAGAGGAAAATGCTGTTTTGCAATCAACTTTACGTTGGGCCCTAAATGTAAAATATCATAAAAAGTGACATGTTAAAAATTACTCCATGGCAAAATCAATCCTGTATCTTCAAATTGCATACCTCTTAAATACATAGATATAGTTAAAACATCTCTGTCTATGTTAAAATTGTATATGGACATTACATCTACAGGTGGCTAGTAATGAGACCCAGTATTAGAAAATAGAATTAAATAAGGTTTATCAGGTGAAACCTTCGCACTTTTTTACTATGTTTCACTGATATTTTTTTACAGGCTATACAATTTGGATCTCCCGTAAAAAAAATAGCTTTCCTCCTGAAAACACACAGGTTTAGTATGAAACCTCTGTGTTTTCGATAGCAACAGCCCGTTTTCGCACTGTCATGTTGTGTTCAAATACTGCGAAGTGGCGAGCCACAGATTGATCGCTGGCCCCTAGAGATCAAGGCAGCCTGGATAACTGACATATGGGGCCTAATTCAGACCTGATCGCACCTCTGCGAATTTGCAGAGGTTTGCGATCGGATAGTTGCCGCCCAGACAGTGAAAATCCGCCGCGTGCAAGTCTGCATACACCGTGCAAAAAGATTTGCAAATGCCGGTCAGCTGCAAATCCATTTGCTCACTCACCATTGAATGTTTTTTTTCAGTCTGTGCAGTCTGTGCATAGCCCAGGACTTATTCATACAGTGCAATACAAACACCCTGAAAACGCTAGGGAACACCTGCGTTTTTCCTGGCACACCCAGAAAACATCCATTTACCACCCGCAAACGCCCGCTTACTGTCAATTAATCTGCATACGCCTAGCGAACAAAAAAGACACAGGATTTTTGGCAGTATGGCTTTGCTCCTGCGTGTTACGATCCATACGCATGAGCGGTCGTTCGATAATCGGCAGCGACCAGGTCTGAATTAGGCCCTATGTTGGGTCATACAGGTTTTAAACTGTCACTCTGTTTTTCCCACTTAATAAAGCCCGCATGGGCAACTAATTATGTAGATGACAAAGCGTGAGGAACAGGATAGTGGCTATCTGATACTGAACATTTTACCTGTGTGGAGATGTGGGATTATGTCCCCAGTGATCATATAGGAGAGTAACTGTGCATAAATTTAGTATTATGAAAACATTTCTGATGCATCAATCTGTCATAAATCTCTGGCCTTTTTACTAGTCTGAGAGCTACTTGTGTTGTACTCATTTAGCCATGGTACAGGTTGAGTCTCCCTTATCCAAAATGCTTGGGACCAGAGGTATTTTGGATATGGGATTTTTCCGTATTTTGGAATAACTGCATACCATAATGAGATATCATGGTGATGGGACCTAAATCTAAGCATAGAATGCATTTATGTTTCATATACACCTTATACACACAGCCTGAAGGTCATTTTACCCAATATTTTTTGTAACTTTGTGCATTAAACAAAGTGTGTCTACATTCACACAATTCATTTATGTTTCATATACACGTTATACACACAGCCTGAAGGTCATTTAATACAATATTTTTAATAACGTTTAGTATTAAACAAAGTTTGTGTACATTGAGCCATCATAAACAAAGGTTTCACTATCTCACTCTCACTCAAAAAAGTCCGTATTTCGGAATATTCCGTATTCGGAATATTTGGATATGGGATACTCAACCTGTATAACCTTTTTTGTTTTCACCATGGGATTAACCGTAGCTGGTTTTTGTGTGTGCACAAGCATCCTTTGGTTCTTGCTTTTTGTAGGCTCGTGTGGGGAATAACCCCGCTCCACAAATTTTAACATCATTGTGTCTAGTTGCTTCTCAGTAATTATGGGGTCACTGTTGGTTCTGCAATCCCGTCAGAACTGCGAATACGGCCACCCCCGGATGGTAGTGTCTGGAAACTGTTATGATGTATAGTATAGTATTACGATCAGTGGGTTTTGCATAGAGTGAGGTACTTATAATGCCCTTCACTAGTCTGATTAAGATATCTAGATAGTACATATATATATACACATATGCACATATATTCACTCACCTAGCCTAATGATAGGATGGATCAGAACTTGCAGGTGGAGGTGAAAAAAAAGGTGTTATGTTTATTGTAATATACTGAATACAGAATAGATTAGAGCCCAATGTCCATTTCAATCAGCAAGATTATCATCAGGGGCATCTGGTGTGCGGATAACACTGTACCAGGCAGACAAGGGTGAGGCAGAAGAAGAAGACAATTTCAACAAGCCGGGTCGGAAGAAGTGTCATAGAGAGAGGCCAGTAAGGAACGGCTAGCAGAGGTCATTACTCTTTTGTCCTTGTACAACAGCAGAAAGTGTCCCTTAGCCACTTGAGTATTTGCTTTCTGCGCTTTCTTTTCACTGGCCTGGCAGCTTTATCAGATGTTACAGTGCTGGGTGTATTTCACTACTACTAATAGTATTTTTCTCCTCCTTTACTGGTTTGGTGTATTTCTCAAAAATGAAGATTTCACTAGTTGTTGCCCAATCACCTGATATTTCCTGTGTTTCCATGTTAGTATATTCCTCCTCCTCCTCCTCCTCCTCCTCTGGCCTAGAGTCTTTTCCAGATATTATATTAAGTGTTACTGCCTGCTCATCGGATGATGTTTTCATAAATGGCATCACAGGTTCATGTGTCCAGTTGATCAATTGCTTTTCAGCGCAGGCTTCTTTCACAAGTCTAATTTGGCCAGGAATTGGCTCCTCCACATCTGGTGTTTCCATTGATGGCATCACAGGATCATGTGTCCAGTTTATAAATTGCTTTTCAGCGCAAGCCTCTTCCACAAGTCTAATTTGTCCAGGAATTATCTCCTCCACATCTGGTGTTTCAAATGATTGTATCACAGGATCATGAGCCCTGTTGATAAATTGCTTTTCAGTGCAGGTCTCTTCCACAAGTCTCACTTGGCCAGGAATTGCCTCCAAATCTGGTGTGTCCTTTGGTGTGATCCATGTGTGGTAAGTAACATATCCACTTTGCAAGTGTTTTTTTAGCCACGTCCTCTTTTACTAGGATGACATTGGCAGGAATTTCCTCCTCCAAATCTGGTGTTATCTTTGCTGGCCCCGCAGGGTCATGTGCCCAGTGTTATGTCTGTTCTGTTTGTTGTCTCACCACCAGGGCTCATCAGACATTTCTGGATTGCAGTACTGCTCTCTGCCAGAGGTACTGCACTCTGGACATTCTTGCAGATCAGGTGCCTGGTGAGTGATCACTTAACCAGAAAAGTCTGGACACCTGTCATCTGGCTTTTAAAGTCTGCTTGAGGCCAATACTTGTGTCTGGTCATTACATTTCCTGGTCTGAAGTAAGGAGGTTGCTGATCCTGGAGCTGTTCCTGTTATACCATTCTGTCAATACCTTGCAAAGCCTAGGGGGGGAATAAATCACAGATACATACATTCAAATGGGAACAGCAGTGCCATTTCCCTGTATTGATTATAAGACACAATGATCCCTATGGCTACATGCATTTTAAATAAAGTTTCTCGTGGCCACTTACAGTATATGGTACCTCTTGTAAAGCAAAATATAAGAGTCTTTTCTTCAACAAGTAGATCTTGCTAACTTTGGGGCTCATCTACATTTGGATGTACTGTAAGTCATTTTTATGACACGCCTCTCAGATGGAGCAGAACACGTCTGCAATGATAGGTGTTACTTTCACATCTCCCTGAAATGCTTTTTCAAAAGTAGGCAAGTATGCTTTAAGTCGGGTTCTGTTGTATAACCTGGGCAGAGTCAAGGTCTGCAGAAGCATGACCGGAACACCAACTGTCAGTGCAGTGCTATATGCTGGAAGTCCAACTGCACTAAGTGAGTGTAATAATTCCACTCATACTGTATAGTCATTTTGGATGGGTTGGTATTGGGTGACCAGTGGTTGGGAGACCGGCGGTCACCATAACTATGCCGGGATCCCGTCTGTCAGATGGTCAGCGAGGGCGGGTGTTGGCCAGCACAACAAAGACCCTTGCGGGCTCTCTGCACTTGCCACAGGTTCTATTCCCACTCTATGAGAATAGTCCCTGTTGCTCGGCATGCCAACCGGCGGGCTGCTCAGTGTTCGAGATGCCGGTACTGGTATTGTGACCGCCGGTCACATAACCGCATCCCTTTTGGACTTGAGGAGCCTGCATGCTACAAGTGTCTGGTTGTTCATTTATTGTTCCTCTCCCTGATGTTAGATCGAGACCATACATACCTCAGTCCATTTCTAGGTCACTAAGCTATACAACAGTGAAAGTGTGATATCAATTCATACAGTAGTTTTTGTGTGATACCAGAACAAACAGACTAAATTTCAATTTTTTTATTTTATTTTTGTCTCAGTGGTCCACAAACAGTCCCTAGAAGTATAATTCTCAACCAAAAAATGTCTATGTACAGACACAACCCTTACAGTTTTATTAGATGTATAGATTTTTATTGTAGGGTGTCCCTATTTATCTTTGGGTATGTAAGGCTTTGTGCGAATCCAATTTCCTCTGTTATGTTTATTATTGTTACAGTGATAACCTCATTTAAGGACAAGGAGTAAATGTGTGAAAAGCACAAACATTATCCGATTGGTCTGATTCTGCATATGTTACAGCAGTGTTTTTCAACCACTGTGCCGTGGCATACTAGTGTGCCCTGAGCAGTCTCCAGGTGTGCCGCCATAGAAGCACATCCAGGCCCGTCAGTGTTTTGCCGCTACTGAGGCCCTGGAACGATCAATACTGGTGGGTTTAGTGGTTGCAGAGCCAGTTCTTATTTAGGACCCGGGCAGTGTTGGGCTCTTCTGGCTTTCTCAGATGTGGTTCAGGCGTTACCTATGGAGAAGCTGCAACATGACATCATAGGACATGCAACTGCACCATGCATCACCATTATATTTGAATGTGCCTTGGCAATACTTAAATCTTGTTCAGTGTGCCGCGAGATGTAAAGGGTTGAAAATCTCTGTGCTACAGTGTCGTCACCATGTTGTTATAAAAACGACAAAAGACGAGCATTGGTAGAGGGGCTGCTGGAGGGGCCTGGCAGAAGCCCCAGTTTGCTACCCCTCCCCAGTATGCCTGTGCTGTAGCCAGTGGCAGTGGCGCCATCTTCATGGTGATCTCTTCTGGAAGATGGCACTGCACATAGAAAACAAAAACTCTGGCACTGCTCCTGATTGGCTGCTGGTCCACGAACTCTGATTGTCTCCCAAAACGGCACCTGATTTAAGATACCCGCGCCATCGCCTGAGACCGGACTGAGGCGCAGGAGAGGTGCGCGCTGCGCTCTCCTGCCCTCATTGCAAGCAAAGTGGTCGGGCCGCAAAAGGACCCCTGCTCAACCCCTGCCCGTGGGCCGCAAAAGGATGCGGTAGGGGCTGCGAGTTTGACACCCCTGCCCTAGAGTATTAGAATTTCTGTCACGGCACCCCAAGACCAAAGTTTCTTAATGAGAAATTTAGAAAAAAATATAAAATTAAGTAAATTGTGTTTATAATATGTCATCCTTAGGTTCAGTTATGTGGTGAAGGACTGGTTTTGCCAATTAAATTCAGTATAAGCAATTTGAATTGTTCATGGACCACCAAACTACGGCACCACTGCAAGGCCTCCCCTATCCCCCCCTCCCCACCTTTCCCGAGGAACCCCAGGGTCTCACGGCCCCCTGTATGGAAACTACTGCCATAAAATAAACTTATTTTTATAACTACATGTAATACACCTTAGATCTCAGTTCCTTTAAGGTTTTATATCCTTGTATACAGTAAACTACACATATTTGAAAATTCTACACCAGGCACAAGTAATAATTCAGATGCGTTGTTGACCGGCGGCCGGGATCCTAGCGGTCAGCATACCAACGACGGGATCCTGACTGCCAGCATGCCGGGAGAGGGGCAAGCGAAACGAAGTCCCTTGCTGCGGGCTTGGTGGCTTGCTGCGCTCGCCACAGGTTCTATTCCCACTCTATGGGTATCATGGACACCAACTAGTGGGAATAGTCCTCGGCCCCACTGACTGCATTCGGTGGCCGGGATCCCGGTGGTGGTATGCTGACCGCCGGGATGGTGACTACATCCCATTTAGATGACTATGTGGGAGTTTTAGCATTATTATCCTATTTGTATGTAAAAAGTGTTGAAAGGGGAGAGCGCTACTGCGCAGATTCCATACTGTTCCTTAAGGAAGGCTTCACTCCCTGTACCAAGATGGCTGCTGACCTAAATCCTGCACATAAATGCGGCGGCATCTTGTCAATGTCTTAGAGCATCACAGTGGGAGACAGTAGTTTTTCACTTAACTCCTCAGAGACCTGAGATTATCAGAGATCCACAACACTTCCAGTGATCCTGCCGAATAACACCCCTCTCATCTCAACCTCCGCTCAGTGAGAACCAGTGTGTAACAGTGATTAAGTGGGGTTCATAGAAATATTTTATGCAATTCACAGTATGAGCTTACCATCTTCGGAGTGTTGGAGAATTATTATACATTTTTATTTCTCTAACGTCCTAGAGGATGCTGGGGACTCCGTAAGGACCATGGGGATAGACGGGCTCCGCAGGAGACATGGGCACTTCAAGAAAGAATTTAGTTCCTGGTGTGCACTGGCTCCTCCCTCTATGCCCCTCCTCCAGACCTCAGTTTGATACTGTGCCCAGAGGAGCTGGGTGCTTTTCAGTGAGCTCTCATGAACTTGCTGAGAGAAAGTATTTTGTTAGGTTTTTTATTTTCATGGAGCTCTGCTGGCAACAGACTCCCTGCATCGTGGGACTGAGGGGAGAGAAGCAGCCCTACTCTCTGAAGCTAGGTCCTGCTTCTTAGGCTACTGGACACCATTAGCTCCAGAGGGATCGGTACGCAGGATCTCACCCTCGCCGTCCGTCCCAGAGCCGCGCCGCCGTCCCCCTCGCAGAGCCGAGAGACAGAAGCCGGGTGAGTATGAGAAGCAAGAAGACTTCTTCACAGGCGGCAGAGGACTTCATGATCTTCACTAGAGGTAACGCACAGCACTGCAGCTGTGCGTCATTGCTCCACACTCCTCGCATACTCCGGTCACTGTAAGGGTGCAGGGCGCAGGGGGGGGGGGGCGCCCTGGGCAGCATTTGGGACCTCATATTGGCAAAAAGTACACATATATACAGCTGGGCACTGTATATATGTATGAGCCCCCGCCAAAATTACAGTTTGCGCGGGACAGAAGCCCGCCGCCGAGGGGGCGGGGCTTCTCCCTCAGCACTCACCAGCGCCATTTTTTCTCCACAGCACCGCTGAGAGGAAGCTCCCCAGGCTCTCCCCTGCAGATACACGGTAGAAGAGGGTTAGAAAGAGAGAGGGGGGGGGGGGGGCACAAAATTAGGCGCAAAAACTATACATACAGCAGCTACTGGGTTAACATTAAGTTACTGTGTTATTCCTGGGATTTATAGCGCTGGGGTGTGTGCTGGCATACTCTCTCTCTGTCTCTCCAAAGGGCCTTGTGGGGGAACTGTCTTCAGAAAGGACATTCCCTGTGTGTGTGGTGTGTCGGTACGCTTGTGTCGACATGTCTGATGAGGAAGGCTATGTGGGAGAGGAGCGGGAGCAAATGAATGTGGTGTCTCCGCCGACGGCGCCGACACCTGAGTGGATGGATACGTGGAAGGTTTTAAATGATAATGTTAATTCCTTGCATAAAATATTTGACAAGGCTGAGGCATTTGGACAGTCAGGGTCTCAACCCGTGCCTGACCCTATGTCGTAGGGACCGTCAGGGTCTCATAAGCGCCCACTATCCCAAATTGTTGACACAGATACCGACGCGGATTCTGACTCCAGTGTCGATTACGATGATGCAAAGTTGCAGCCAAAATTGTCTAAATCCCTTCGATATATGATTATAGCAATAAAAGAGGTTTTGCACATCACTGAGGAAACCCCTGTCCCTGACAAGAGGGTGCATATGTATAAGGGAAAGAAGCCTGAGGTAACTTTTCCCCCCTCACACGAACTGAATGAGTTATGTGAAAAGGCTTGGGAATCTCCAGATAAAAAACTGCAGATTTCCAAACGGATTCTTATGGCGTATCCTTTCCCGCCAACGGACAGGTTACGATGGGAATCCTCCCCTAGGGTGGACAAAGCTTTAACACACTTATCCAAGAAGGTAGCCCTGCCGTCACAGTATACGGCTACCCTCAAAGATGCTGCTGATCGCAAGCAGGAGGTTACCCTGAAGTCCATTTATACACATTTGGGTACCTTACTAAGACCGGCAATCGCTTCGGCCTGGGTGTGTAGTGCTGTAGCAGCATGGGCGGAGACAGAGCCGGATTAAGTGGGGGGTCCCGGGGATAAGTACCCCGGGCCCCCTTTTTTCAAAGGGCCCCCCGTCGCCGCTGCAGATCGGAACAGAGATCCGATCTGCCGTATTGCGCTGCACTCCCGGGAGCCGGCGCCATACGCAGCGGCAGTGACTTCACTGCCTCTGATTGAAGGACAGCTGAGCGACGGCTCAGCTGTCCAATAACGTGAAGAGCAGCAGCCTGCGGCTCAGTCATTGGCTGCCGCTGGGCGCGCAGGCTGCTCAGCCAGCTCTCAGACTCCTACAACACTGGCTGTCCCGGCTCCCCGCTGCCTGTCTCGGCTCCCCACCGGCGCTGCACACAGGACAGCTGAGTGACAGCTGTCCAAAGAAAGTAAGTGTGGCTGTAGTTAAAGTTTAGGTTCTGGTTATATATAATATATACAGTTTGTGTGTGTATATATATATA